>NC_041407.2:46747645-46987645 GCF_900747795.2 Erpetoichthys calabaricus
ATGGAGTTGGAGATTTGGACGGGATTAATGGTGTTCTCAATGCTGAGAAATATAGGCAGATATTTGTCCATCATGCAGTACCATCAGGGAGGCGTATGATTGGCCCCAAATTTATTCTGCAGCAGGACAACGACCCCAAACATACAGCCAAAGTCATTAAGAACTATCTTCAGCGTAAAGAAGAACAAGAAGTCCTGGAAGTGATGGTATGGCCCCCACAGAGCCCTGATCTCAACATCATCGAGAGTGTCTGGGATTACTTGAAGAGACAGAAGGATGTGAGGAAGCCTACATCCACAGAAAATCTGTGGTTAGTTCTCCAAGATGTTTGGAACAACCTACCAGCCGAGTTCCTTCAAAAACTGTGTGCAAGTGCACCTAGAAGAATTGATGCTGTTTTGAAGGCAAAGGGTGGTCACACCAAATATTGATTTGATTTAAATTTCTCTTTTGTTCATTCACTGCATTTTGTTGATTGATGAAAATAAATGATTAACACTTCCATTTTTGAAAGCATTCTTTGTTTACAGCATTTTTTCACACCTGCCTAAAACTTTTGCACAGTACTGTATATATATATAGTCACACATGTGCAATTAGGAGGAAGCTGAGTGGACCAAGTGAAGGCAAATAACCGCCAGGCCAGGGGGTGTGGTATAGCGGGTCCACAGCTCCCATCAAAGGCCGTTTTAAAATACATAATCACCGCGCTCGCAGCTTGGTGAGGGGGCGTGGTGGTTGTGTGGCTGAAGCAATCCTCAGGGCGATTCGCGGTGTGGGCGTTTCTCACCTAAGTGCACAGGTGAGAGACCGCCCGCATCCGTGATTGTTCCTGGGGTTGCTAATTTGCTGCAGCTGCTATACCCTCTTGATATACAGAAGCGCGAGTTGGCTAAGGAGAGAAAAGAGAAAAAAGAAAAGGAAAGAAAGAAAGAAAGAAGAGAACAGGAGGTAGCAAGAGAAGGCAGGAAGCAGGT
The DNA here is from genome assembly GCF_900747795.2 of Erpetoichthys calabaricus. Lineage (NCBI taxonomy): Eukaryota > Metazoa > Chordata > Cladistia > Polypteriformes > Polypteridae > Erpetoichthys > Erpetoichthys calabaricus. The sequence goes on from NC_041407.2 coordinate 46,748,623, forward strand.
GGAGAGAGCTGGTGTGGAGCGAGCGAGCAAGAGCAGGCTCGAGCCCACGAGGGGAGTGTTTGGCCGACACTTGGTGGGGCTGAAGGAAGCGGTTGCTCCAGTTGAGCGATTTAGGAGCTGGAGTGACCAGTAGAGGAGACGACTGACCGTCGAAAGTAGCAGGAGTCGAGGAGGCTTTGGGCTGGTTTAGCCCCAGCGTGAGCGCCTTGGCCGCTGGGGAAATAACCCAAGTCTCTGTCCGGTTTGGAGCCCGACGTAGCCAGGGATTGAAGGGATACTGGACCTGAGTGAAAGGCAGCTGTTCCTGCAGGTAGGCGACTCCTGTTGAGTAGCCCAGATGGGAGTAGAAGGGGAGCCATCATGGTAAAAAGAAGACACCGGGCTTTGTGTTTTTAAAGGATTGCTTCCTGTGCTATTTTAACCTCGTTGTTTTTAGAAGATTTTTCTTGTGTTTTTAACCTCCAGTTTTCACTTCTGGTTTTATTGGATTATTTATTTAAAGACTGTTGGAAGGCACTGCACTTTATTTTGAACTCCTTGTTTTTGTTGATTGTTTTAAATAAAATCACCTTGCACTTTTGCACCATCCCCTTGCTACATTGTGCCTCACTGCTAAGCTCATCGGTAATATTACCAACAGTGTAGGGTTCAAGGGCTCCTGGACAGATGATGGGAGCATGCAGCAAACCCGCATCGTCACAAGGGGTGGCAGTGTGCAGTAAACCTACTTCTGTTTTCTCTGCAGGCCAAATACAGGAAAACCTATCTGACACCACTTCTGGTTCCGATGTCAAGACTGATGTCACTTCTGGTTCCGACACCTAGAACAATGTCACTACCAGTTCCAGCCATAAGATGTCAACACTTCTGGTTTTGGCTTTTAAAGCTGCCATCTTTCACCACTCAAGTCAGTTTAGTCTGGAACTCAAACGTATGCATATCAACCTTTTTTGTGTGTTGAGACTGATTCTTTAAATAAATAAATAAATAATACTATATATATATATATATATATATATATATATATATATATATATATATATATATATATACACAGATGTGTATATGTACAGATACATATATAGAGTATATAGTTTTGGGATTATTGTGGCTACAGGTTTAGTTGGACTCCCACTTTAATTAAGTAAGCTGCTCTTGCTGAGTTTCAATGTTTTAGTGTCGGCTCCAGAATTACTAAACTGGGTTTGCTCATTTGTCATTGGAATAGAGAGCATTGGGGATTAGTTAATGTTCTCTTGTATTTTGTTTTTTTTAATAATTTCATCATTATGTTTTTTATGGTTTTCATGCCACCATTCCAATTATTCTCCTTATCTAAGCTGTTATTTTCGAATGTTTGTGAAACTGGTTGGAACAGAAACCTGCAACCACGGGGGTCCCCAAAGACTGAACTTGTGCAAGAGAGTAGGGTTTAGCCTCAATGCAAGGTGTTACCATTCCTCAAAGGCACTTGGCAGACCGCCTCCATGGTCTTCTGCAGAGAAATATCCATGGTCCAGTAGGAATGTTAGCGCACCTGGGGGGAGATTTACATTATGGCCTGGAAATGGCTGCTAAAGCTTATCTGGAAGTGATAATGGGCCAGACTTTAAAAATTCCTTCTGGTCACACAGACAGTGATTCGATTTTAGAATTTCAAGGTGGAGTTAAACAGCACAACTGGTAGGAGGTTGTGAAGGCTAGAGTGCTCAGAAAGAGTGTTGTTTTGTTAGAAGATAAGCAAGGAGAGAGAGTGTACCCAATGGGAAAGCACACTAGTCAAACTGTATAGGAGTTAGGGTCACTTGTGCTGTACATAGGTCCTGAAGGCTTAGATCTTTATCAATAATGTTTTAATGTTCTCTTGTGTCCCTGTTGCAATTATTCCTTATCTTTTAAACACCAATTTGTTATTGCTTTAACTTCCTGGGTAGTTATTTGGGATCTGCAATCAGCAATGGCTTGTGAGCACCCCCTACAGTCCACTATTAATATATAAGAGTGTGTGTTTTCTTCTTTATTACACAGAATGGAAACAATCGATCAGTTTTGGCTAGAAGACATCCTCCTGAGCAACGAAGCTTTCAATGATTACAGTTATGCTAAGAATAAGGTTTTTATGTGGCTCAGTTCCAGAATTTTTCTCTCTCCAATTAAATCAGCATTTGTTTTACTAGGACAGGACATGATACATAGTCCTGCTATCAGTTCTTAAATTTGTTTTCTCATAAAGATCTGGGTCAGATTTTGTCAACATAAGATTTACATCTAAGCACAGACTCTGATTGGCCTTTAACCTGTCATATTCTCAAGTCCTGATAATGCATTGCACTTTTCTACCCAGCCATCTTCTGGACTAGCGTTATCTCACAGTAACATGAGGTGCTGAAACCTATCCGAGCATCACAAGACATTAGGCAGAAAATAACCTTGGAAGCAATACTGCTGCAGAACAACCAGTGAATATGTTTTCTTTTCATTAGTAAAAAATCCTGGATGGGATTTGTTTGAATTTAAATTTAATTCAGAAACTTTAATTAAGTAATGTTAATATTATACTTGAAAGAAAAGAGCAATCCAAAAAATTAAAGCAACCTATCAGAGCTGTCAGAGGGTCCAAAGGCACTTTTATTTGCCCTGAAATGGACTAGTACCCTGTCCAGGGTTTGTTCCTGGTTTGTCTCCTATGCTAGCTGGGATAGGCTCCAGCAGAACTCTCCGACCCTGTTCAGGACTAAGTGGGCTTGAAAATGACTGATGTTTCGAATTAATCCTATGATGCTTTACAAATGTGTTCTGATATATTTGAGCTCAAAAGAATTGATTTTTTATTATCATTTAAGCATTTTACAGTTAGGGACAATAGAATAGGGAACTCCTTCACAAGAGAATTTATTTTGGGGATTTTCTTCAAGCAAGAATTAGAAGTCTGGGCTGTGATAATTAGATTTTTCTGTTGGATATAGTTGTTATGGTTTAGCCAGGGCTCCATTCTTTACATGGATATCTTCTCTTTGTACTTCTTCTTCTTGATATATTTTTTGTTATTGCTCAAGTTATTGTTTTGATTATTTATATAATATTTAGTTATGATTGTAGTGTTTTAGCAGTACTTTATAATATGTTCCCTGTGTTCTTTTTATGTAGAGCTGAGGTTGGGGGCACCTGACACTCGGCTGGTGAACTTCCCCCAGTGCTTCTTAAGAGCCAGCAGCCCATGTTCACAGTTGCTTCAGCACTTTGTTTTTCTGCTGTTTTTTGGTTTTAGATTTTGTCATTTCTGATTGGATTTGTTGCCTTTGTTAAATGGTATGGTTATTAATGGTTGTCTTGGATTTGTTTACTTTGTGTCCTTTTTTTGTCTACTGACTGTGTTCGCCTTTGTATGATTCTTGAATTCTTAATTAATCTTTAAATATTAGGAGATTTTTTTTTCTTCTTGAGCAATTACGTTTTATGGTTGTGGACATTTTTGACTTTAAAGACTTGTTATCTTCAGTTTATTTTAGAGTTCATAAAGTTTCCTCTGATCATTTGTATTTTTCTTTTAAGGTTTTGATCTGTGCCAAAATTCATTTTTGCTTTCACTTTCAATTACGTAGGATTTATTGCAATGTCATGTTTTAGAATTACCATGTCACCATTTTATTTTTCTAGCCCATTTGTCTGGAGGCATCTTCTTAGAAGTTGCACTAAATGATGTTATCATTACGGCAGTATTTAAGCCATTGAGCATTGCGCTCCCATTCATTGTTCAAGATTACAGATAAATTTTCTAATTTTTTTTTTTTTTTTTTGCAAGTGCTAGTTACAAATTCTGTTTTTCAAATGTTTGGCTCTAAATGTTTGACTCTGATTTATGCTTCTTGTTTTGGTTTTGATATGCATTTGTTTGGTGTTTTGGTCATTTATTTTTTGAGTACATTTTTGTGCCAGCATGGTGTTTTTATATTTTATTGCATGATATTTCAGTTTAATTTTAAATATATTAAACTGAACTGAAATATTTCTCATTCTGCTCTGTTTAAACTCTAGTTTGTCAGGGTTGGTAATGAAGATAAAGACTTTGTGGAATTTTAAAAAAAGTAGATTTTGAAATTAACTATAAATTTAACTGGAAGGCAGCACAGAATCATAACAACTGACATTATATGGCTTAAGTGTTTATGCATTTTGGCATGTTGATTATATTGTAGGCTGGAAATGTAAAGATTTCAGAAGCTCAAAGTGTTAAAATACTTAATTTAACTTGAAAAAAATGCACAAACTAAATTTTCTGCCTGATGTGTAATAAGAAACCACTGTTATTTTCTTACATTTCTTTGCTGCAAGAAGCAGATCTTAGATAGTGAAGCAATGTGAGCACTAAAGGGTAGATCAGGATTGAAGATAATGCTAAGACAGCAAGCAAATTCAGCAAAAAGATCAAATTCAGGCCCTCTCAATCTAAACTAACAGGAGGTTACTACTGTTTGCAGAATTTACTCCCTATAATAATAATTTTCTGATCTAATTAACTAAATATTCCTCTTTGTGTTATGATATAGATATGACATTTGGTCTTTTTACAGATTAAAAAGTAAGAAATGTGGCAAAAAGTGTGAGATGCTGGACTGCAGTCCTCTCTCTCCATTAACTTAATGTGTCTCTAAACTTATAGCTTCACGTGCATACAACTGCAACCAATATACTTTTCAATTAGATGTCTTTAGGAATAAAAACACAGGCAAAAATACATCATAACATATTTTTGAATCCTGCTTAATCCAATTCTGTGTCAGTAGAACATTAAAGCAAGTTTTGATAAGAACAGTCCAGTCAGCCCAACCAGTCCATCCTGTTAGTCTAGATTTTCCATAAAACATCGAGTCAAGAAGGTTTTAGGATTTTGGTTTCTACTTCTTTTTTATACTTTTTCCATTAATTTCTGAGGTCTGACATTCAATTTAGGGGAGTTTGGCTTTTCTGAATATGAATCTAATGCTAATTTTTGGAATTTGTATTTGCTTTAAGTTAGAAATTTAATGGGCCATTTTGTCGTTGATTTTGTATTTTCATAATCAACAACATTTTGGATTTCAGTAATTAGGGCCATTTCACACCTTTTTAGGCATATGTTCTCAGAGGTTGCGACCTTCTAGTAATGACGCAATGGGATAAAAAGTCATCACTTTCTTATCTAAGTTGCAGATTTAAAATCCTTTTCAAATCACTCTTTGCAAGAAACATCTGTTCTAAACATACCAATGGTTTTTGGCTTTTGTTCTTGAAAATTTTGACCATGGTTTTTGTCTCTTGTTTTGGGCTTCCAGTCATGTTCCTAGGATGGTACAAGCTGTGATGACTTTATTAACAGATTACAGTTCGGTTTCTTTATTCCCCTTAAAATATTCTCATTAATCAACTCCCAACTAAATATGTTAGAGAAAACTTTTTTGTCAGCAGTGTAAACATTGTGAGCTTTCATACTAATAATATTAACCAGAACTGATGTGCAATGTCCAAGTACAGCATTAAAACCCAGTGGAAAAAAATATGTATCACAACTTTGTCAACATATATTGTAAGCGACTACACTTATTATCTAGGATTATAAAATAGTGACCTTGCTGATGACTGACATAAAATGCAACTAAAAATGGAAGCATTAGGATGTTTTGTTTTTTTTTTTTACAAAATTGCATTCCATTATCCTAAAATCATTGTTATACTGCATCAAAGGAGTGGGTACTAGTTATACCCAAAAGAAAATTGGGGGCATCAAATGATAAATGCAGCTTATGGTGTTTTTAGACTTAATGCACTATGGAGAAGCCAGCAAAGTGACAAAACTGGAGGAGAGACTGTGAGTGAACGGAAAAATGTGGGAACAAGTGTTAGAATTGCTGTGTACTGGGAGTATGATGATGGTAATGCTGAAGTCTAGGAGTACAGTGGTAAAGTCAACATAACAGACGAAACAGAAGAAGTTTCAAGAAACAGAGAACTGTATTGGCCCATAAAAGATTTAAAAAAATACCCCTGCAAACCCACTACAACCAGTTTTAGGGTCACGGTGAGCCAGTACCTGTTCAGATTGTATGCTCGATGTACAGTAAGATAGGGGCAAACCTTGAATAGCTTACCAGTCTATTGCAAGGAACGCTCCCACACTCATCCAGACACAAAGAGCTAACTTACAATCATAAATAAACCTGTCACACATGACATGCGTTCAGACAGAACTCTGCACAGACAGACTTACAACTCCTGGAGCAGTGAGGCAGAAGCACTATACCACAGCGAAGCTCAATTTTTCTTTTTTTTCTTTTTTATATTATATAGCATTGCAACAAATATGCATTCAGTTGTCACTTTATCAGATACACCTTCCAACAGTCAATTAAAATACTGCAGTGCAGTATGCATATAACTTACAGATATGGTCAAGAGGTCACCATGTTCCATGACTAAATATTAGAATGGGCAAGATATGTAAAACAAGGAATGTTTTATGATTGGTGACAGATGTGGTGAGCTTGGCATCTCCTGAAATTTTTTCATACAGTCCTATTGCAGTGATTTCAAATACTAATGTCATTTGAACTTCTAATCAGAAATTTCCTCCATGAGTTCCAAAACGATGAGGTAAGCCTAATTTATTATTTCCTCAAACAAATTAATTAAAGGCAATTCAAAAAGAATCAAAAAGGCACAATTAACATAAAGCAATAGCAAAATAAGCATAAGTACAAAATAAAACAATAAAGAAAAGACCAAGCATTATAGATGATCAAAATTTCAGAAGTACACTAAAGAAGAAAAATTCAATCAAAATATAAGCCAGAATTCCAAAATACAATTAGGGGATTATAACGGCCAAAATGCTAGCAAAAATAAAGAAGTAAAGGCCAAGTAATGCAAAACACAAACATTCAAAAAGCAACACAACCTTTCTAACTTTCAGCTAAATAATACAAATTTTAAGAAATGAGGAAAGTGGAGTCGCAGTCATAGATGACAAACTCTATGCCCCAGCATTCAGCTTGAGGTCTGCTAATCCCTCAAATAGGGCCACTTAAAATGGCAGCCCCATTAGTTGGACATCTGTGTCACCGGGAGGCCCACATGAAGGGACGAGAGATAAAAAAGAAAAAGGAAAGTAAAAAATTATTATTTAAACAAGTTTACTAAATGGAAAATGTACAAGCGAAGAATGTAATTAATATATAAATTATTTTTAAAAAAATAACAAAAACAAAATAGTTTATAGAGAGTAATAAAAAAAAACCAGACAAAACTAAAGTCAGTAACACAACCACAGCGATTAAGTAGATGTGGTGAAACTTGCAAAAATGGCAAAGGATTCAGCATGTTGTAATAGTACGCACTTTTGGGTCATGTTAGCATCCTTGGCTCCATCTAAAAAGCGCACAACGTTTAACCCGATTATATGTGTATTGCAAATTAAGTCTTGATTCTGGTGAGGTGTTTTAAATCAATACTGTTTTTACTATCAAAAAATGGCCTTTTGCTTAGTATATTCAGCTACCCTTTTTAAAACTGTTTCTTAAATTCTTTTATTACTGTTTGTGCATTGGCACTGATGCAAATGTAATCTGATCCCCACTTCCTTAACTGAATGTTTCCTTTCAATTTTTCCAGATATTTTTGTTCTTATTTAAATCAGAAGGATAGTTTTCATGTTGTAAATCCATTATTGGGATAGTTTTCTTTTTACTATGAGATGCAATCTAGGATTGACTATATCTTCCATCCATCCATCCATTTTCCAACCCGCTGAATCCGAACACAGGGTCACGGGGGTCTGCTGGAGCCAATCCCAGCCAACACAGGGCACAAGGCAGGAACCAATCCCAGGCAGGGTGCCAACCCACCGTAGGACACACACAAACACACCCACACACCAAGCACACACTAGGGCCAATTTAGAATCGCCAATCCACCTAACCTGCATGTCTTTGGACTGTGGGAGGAAACCGGAGCGCCCAGAGGAAACCCACACAGACACGGGGAGAACATGCAAACTCCACGCAGGGAGGACCCGGGAAGTGAACCCGGGGCCCCAGGTCTCCCAACTGCGAGGCAGCAGCGCTACCCACTGCGCCACCGTGCCGCCCGACTATATCTTTACTAGGCATATTCATGTTACCTCGTTTTACTGGGCTATTTTGAAACCTTCTTAGTTGTCTAACTACAAATATTCTGTGCATGACTTGAGATAGACATCCCTGATAGCCAGACACAATCTGTTTCAACATCTGTTTATTAAAATCAGATTGAAATAAGTTCAGCTTTACTTTGGACCAATATTATCATACAGTATGTGCTTTCAGCTTTGCATCTTGTGGAAAATGGTTTGTTGCAATAATATATCTTTAACTCAATTAATAAGCCTGTTCATTCCTTGTATTTTTCTATTTTGCAATTTCTTCCATCACTCTCCTTCTCTATTTATAAAATCTGGTCTAAAGACTCTTCCTCAGTTGGTGGTTGGAATGCTGCCTTCCATAATGTCAGGCTTTTTTTTTTTCAGAAACCCCAGCTATCAGTTCACTCAATTCATTTATAGGTTATACTCCATTTCATTGATAATCCATAGGAAATGATCCTTTCTACTTTGTTTGTGCATATAGTATTTCTAGTCTTTTTGTATGTGTTTTGGACTTTTGTTCAGCTTACGTTATTTACTTTCAATATTTATAAAGTATGATTTGTCCCCATCACTGCATATCTTTATTTTATTAGATGTAGCTTCATTTAGAGTGTCCTCTTCAGGAAAAAGTTTCTATACAAGGCTTCGTATCATCTAAATTGTTGTTAGTTTCAAGATGGAAATCTTGTGAACTGATTAATCCTCCATGTTGGCTTACTTGATTCTGTATTCTGATTCATTTGAAAGTGTTAATAGTGAGTGTTAATAAAGCATATTTGAAAACTATGCTTTCCCTAGAGAAAGCAGCTAAAGTTATGAGTGCTTTACTAGTTAATGGCACATGGATTATAGCTGGTGGACCCAGTGTTTTGTACTTAGACCTTTTTCACACACCCTGCAGAACTGAAGTTAGGTTGGTTGTGTTCATTGAGATGTATGTTGTGAGAGAATAATTTGGAGGTAACAATAGTTGTGTTTTGGTTTGCAATGCACATTGAAATATATAAGCATTTCTTTTAGAAATGTGGTAAATAAGAGACAAGGATGTACTAGGAAAATGGTTGTCCTAATACACAAAATGTATTAGGAGATTATTAAGAGATCAGCAGATGTCCTGTAAACAAGACTGGACAGTTGTCACGTACATAGAGATTAAAGGAGATAGCTGAACATACTGTAAGAGATATGAAAAGAACAAGAGTGTAGTACAATAGACTTTTATTTCAGTAAGTTATTTGGGTTTAGGCCAATAAACCAATCAGGGTAAATGTCAGGATTAATTTAGCATTGTTATGTAAACTCAATTGTGTATAAAAATGAACTTCTGCCCTTATTTATTGACCAATCTATAACAGACTACAGTGATGTATGCTCTCACTTTAGCATTTGCTGAAGAGATAGTAGGCTATGCACCCTCTCCTCTGCATTCCACATCAGCCAGTGTTTTCACTTCCGATGTGGATATCAAAACACACTAGCTATGGCATTTTTCACCTGATTGCTTCAAGATGTGCCCAGACTTATGGTAGACGATGTAAATCGCATTATTAAAAACATTGTGCTAAACATCAGGAACTAAAAAGGAGAAGGACTTCAAACTATATATTTCAAGCTACGCCCACAGTTACAAAGGTAAGATCTGGACGCATTAAAAACTTGTCTACTATGAACTTTTATGGGACAATTATGTGATTACATTAGGTTTCTAATAAAGACAGAATTTCTATAATTGATAGTTAAACTTTATTTAGGAACAGGTGAATGTATGTATATGTAAGCTTAATATATAATAACATGAGTCTACTGGACAACGTCCCTTGTACACAAGTGAATGTCTCTGTCTGAGCCAGCAAAACAGTGAATGCCAAACCCCTGCTTCATTTGGGGTGTCAATTTGTTTCCTCAGCTGGAGGATCTTCTCTCTGAGATTCATGTTTTCATCAAGTGCTAGGTCAAACACCGCTGAATCCAGAGCTGAAGTGTAGTCGTGGTCCTTGAGGATTTCATCCTCCTCTTCCACACCCAGTGTGTTATCCTCCATTGCTTGCTTTCTCCTCTAGCAAACCTCCAGGAGAAATTGTTCCACTCAAACAACACAGGAACCACTCCCTTCTTCAACAGTCACTGACCTGGCTCACAAAAATCCTCTTTTTTAGAGTGTCGGGTATAAACTCGTAACCGTAAAGCTCCTTCTCTGGATAGCAACGATCCATTTAGATTGGGTTCTTGCATCAGAGTGAAATGTAAGAAAACAAAGCCTTGCTGTACTAACTTGAAGCTGAACATAAAGGTACATAACAATGTTCAGCTGTAGAGCTATCTGTATGCTGAAAGTTAAACTTCTTTTTCTCGGATATTCTGGCCACTAAACCTAACTCATGTGCCTTTGGAATAGAAAAGAAATGGACAGGAACTACACAGAAATACCTAGTGATTAGGGTTTTTTTTCATGGGACTCAGAACCTGTGCAGCAGTAAAGTTAGTAATAGTGTTGATAAATATTGCTGAATAATATTGTAAAACACTTAAAGAAATGCATTCTAGACAAGTAAGTATTAACTACTGACATTTTTCTCAAAATCATAAATTCAATTTCTTATATTATAAAAAGCAAAAAAATTATAATATAACGAGCAAAAAAAACTACTACTAAAAATTAGGTCTTCTTGCTTTTCTGTGTAGAAATGAAACACACATATCATTAAAATTTCTTTAAAGAGTGAAAACGTGGTTGTAATTTAAAGGCACATGGGCTTGTTAGATGAATCTGCATCAAAACTGATGAAGGCTTCACACAAACCGCTCCACTCAGTTTAGTGGCTTATCATTGTGTTATTGCACCTTGCAATATTGCAGCTTTTTGTTTTCCTGTTTAATGGGTAAAATGATACATGAATGATATCATAAAATCAGAGCTTGCTCTAAATCTCCAACCATCCATCCATCCATCCATTATCCAACCCGCTATATCCTAACTACAGGGTCACGGGCGGTCTGCTGCAGCCAATCCCAGCCAACACAGGGTGCAAGGCAGGAACAAACCCCAGGCAGGGCACCAGCCCACCGCAAGGCACACACACCAAACACAATTTAGAATTGCCAATGCACCTAACCTGCATGTCTTTGGAGTGTGGAAGGAAACCGGAGCACCCAGAGGAAACCCACGCAGACACGGGGAGAACATGCAAACTCCACGCAGGGTGGACCTGGGAAGCAAACTCGGGTCTCCTAACTGTGAGGCAGCAGTGCTGCCCACTGTGCCACCGTGCTGCCCCATCTCCAACCATCTTCTGGTAAATTCTAAGTAATCAAATCAAGCATTATCCAGTTTTCTTTTCTTTACACTCTGCCTGTCCTTTGTAAACCCAATAAGTATAACATGGGTTGTTTTTCAGAAGATCCTTATTTCTTAAGTTAATGCCATTAAATCTTTGTTGACATGACTGCAGTATTCCAAAATTTGAACTCTGACATAGCTCCTCTTCTCACAAACAGTCTACACTTGGCCATAAAACACATCAACCACCCATCACAGCCCTCCAGAAGTGCTCTTTGCCTGGCAGAGACTGATTGATGGTAGAAGTGAGCAATGCTGTTAATAGAGCAGTGCTGACCCTGCTGGATGCATGTTAATGGCAGCTTCAGTTGAGTGATCTAGACAACACTAGACTATTATTTAATAGACAGAAAAAGTAAAAAATGGAAAATTAAGAAATATATTTCTTTACTATATATGATTTTGTGTTGAATTAAGAATATTGGGAAAAGTAATCTTTATTATTGGCAAGGCAAGAACAAAGTCAGCAGTGTGTAAGTCAAAAATGACAAGTTCAAAAAAAGGTAAAACTTCTCAGAAACAGATAAACCATCAATCACAACAATAACAGCTTTACAAAAGAAAAACGCAGAAAGTTAGGTCGCTTAGAAACAGAGATATCTCCTTTCATGGGTCTCCTGCAAAGCAGAAATTATGAAGTAACTTAAGTAGACAGATAAAGTCAGAGATAAAAAGTGTGCTCAATGGCAAACCAGAAGTGGTAGTGGTGCCCAAAAGAGCACAAAACGATACCTGACTTATTACAATACTAAAAAGTTACATTTCATTGATAATTTTATCAGTTCTTATAGACCACAAACACCTCCATAACATAATCTTTGGTCTTTTTTGAGCACCTCTGCTTATTCTGAACCTTGTGGTTGTGGGCATGTCTGCCTCCCCTTGTGTGGTCTCTGTCTTCATTAAGGATATTTTATAGCATTTCATTTACCTATCAAAACCACTTTCTTTATTGTCTTTATTCCGCCATCACACTGATAAAGATTTTGTTGATGAATTTATTGGTGCAGATTTTATTTTTATTGTTTTGAACTTGATTTTCATCATTTTCTGTTGAGTGCAGTGCCTTCAAATCTGTGCTATTTTTTAATTATGTTTCCACAGTTATTTTATTTTATTATTATTTCTTGCACTCACTCATTGCCTCTCTCTCACTCTGTCTTTCTTTTCAGGTTAAACAGTAGTTGAATATCTTAGGCAACTCAAGCACAGGAAAAATTGGGAGACACTGCCTGGCTGTATTTCCCAAACTGTCACTGTCTGGTGTACAATAGCACTGCCACTATCGTGAAACAACTCCGGTCGTCTGACAAAAACACCATCAAAGATGATGCCATGCACTCGAATATTAGAGTGCACTTAACTCTTTCCACCTTCAAAATCCTTTCAGCTGCAAATTGTTCTGTGAGGAAAGAAAAATGTTGAACACAGTGCATTACATATTGAAATATATACATGTACAATTTGTTTCCAAAGTAAACGACACAGCATGTTTTCTTAATTCAATATACAATGTACATACTGCAATTTTATTTATTTTTTAAGGAATGCTTGATTGATAAGTGTTGAAAAGATATGTTAGATTTCGATTGGAAAGAAATGTTTGTACATTAAAATAAAACAAAAAAAGTTTCTGAATATCTGAAAAATTGCACAATTCATTGAAATTTTAATGAGATTTGCTGTTTGTAAAGAACCTAAACTGTCATTGTTTAAATGAAAATTTGTTAAAAAGTCCATATACTGTATATATTTTATATACAAAATTCAAGTAGAAACGTGGACCCAAACTGTAAAGTTTTGACTATCTATCTATCTATCTATCTATCTATCTATCTATCTATCTATCTATCTATCTATGGTCCCAATCTGCAAGAATTATTTAATAAAGCTTGATCACACTATGTAATAGAGGTATCTGTTAAACCTTCAACACATATTCTTGTTCATCTGCACTCACCAATGAGAATATACTTCACCAGTTGGGCTAACTTGCACTTCAATCTGAGCCCAGAGAGCTGAGATACCTTCCTACACCTGGAGAACAAGGTGGATTTAACAGGAGAGAAATATACTGATGGGGTAAAACATTATAACCACTCCAGCATAAAGCAAATTAAATGGACTACCTTCTAGCAACTGTGCATGTCAAGGTGCTCATGCTAATCCCTGTTTACCATCAAACGCACCTACAATGGGCACACGAGCATTAGAACTGGACTTTGGGTCAACGGGGAGGGTCACTTCACCCAGTTAATCCTGTTTTATGTTGCATCATGTGGATGGCTGGGTACTTGTGCATCATTTACCTCGTGAAAAGCACACCAACATGCACTGGGGGAAGAAGACAATCTAGTGAAGGGAGTGTGATGTTTTGGGCAATGTTCTGCTTGGGAACCCTGGATTTAGGTATTCATGCAGATCTTTATTTGATGAGTAGCAGATCACTGCAGATCAGATACTCCCATTTACTGCAATGACATTATCCAGTGGAAGTGGCATCCTTAAACAAATGCACCCTGACAGACTCCAAAAATTGTTCAGGGATGGTTTAAGGAACATGATAAAAAATTCAGGGTGTTGCTCTGGTCTCCAAATTCTCCATATCTCACTCCAATTGAACATCTGTTGGAACAGAAAATAACACCTTACTGGAATTAAAGAGGTTGCTGCTAATGTCCTGGTTGCAAATACCATCAGACACCTTCAGAAGTCTTGTGGAGTCCATACCTCAGCAGATTGAAGCTGTTTTGGTGGCACACAGAGGAGAAGTAGCATATTGTGCAGGTGGTTGTAATGTTTAAGCTTATTAGTGTAGATGAGAAAGGAAGAAGTTTGGTATCAGTTGAGTCGAGATAAAGCTCTATAAGACCTGCCTGACACTTTGGAGTGTGGATGATCCACTTCGTGTTTCTCTGCCCCCTGTTGAAGACATCTCAAGGGGTGTACCGAGCTGGCATATTCAGTTCAAAGCTAAAAACAAATTTAAAGCACTTTTCTTTAAATTTATGCAGAATAACTGATTTTATTTTTCAGAATTTAAGTATTTTACAGATCAGTGCTAAGGGCCAATAGAATTGGGAACTCCTTAACAAGAGACTTTATTTTAATGTTTTTTCCAGAAGCAGGAGTGAGGAGTGCACCAGATGGGCTGATTTGCTTTTTCTGTTCTGTAAGGTTGTGTATATTTTGTGCATTCATGTTTGTCATGGTACTGGAGACTGACGATATGTTGCATGTTGGATGGACACTTGACTTCAATGCATTTCACAGGGATGTGTGAAGTTTCATGAATTTAGCAAACTCCTTGCAAAGCAAATTCCGCAGGGTTCACTCATGACTAATGGACATTCAAATAAGAATTTCACTGTATTCTCTACTCATGACAATACAACTACTATTACTACTACTGCTAGTAATGATACTGCTACTCAAAAATAGAAAAGTTCTGGGATTTTGGAAAACTAATAAGAAAAGAGAGTCATGAAGAAAAGCTCAAGATAAAGTGACACCTCCTGGTGACGAGTTTTGTTCTAATTGAGACTCAAAAACCAAAAGTTGAAAAATTGCTAATTATAGGATAACATTTGACATTTTGCTAAAACATTTGACTTATTTTATTATTGGCCTTTCCTGTTTTTTCACAAGCCCTTGGTTCCCTAAACATAAGCTGATATTCTACTTCCGTTTTGTTAGAACACTTCTAAAATGAATGCAGGTGTGATATTTTTCTGTATAAATTGCCAGTTAGGATATATTTTATTTCAAGTTAGCATGATTCAGGATAGCAATAGCAGGAAACAGCTAAAACGTTTAAATGGTAAACACTGCAATTAAATTAAGAAACAAAATAGCCAGTTAGTGCCCACTTCTTTAAAATGCAGTACCTTATCCTCTGTGGCTTAATGGTAACAAAAGTACATGATAAATCCAATGCATGTAGTAGCTTTACAAGCTGTATTTTTAAAAATAAAAATATTATTTAGACTTTTTATTCTACTCTTTAAAAAGACTTTGTCCACTTTTTCTAGGAAACCTTTCACTGACACCCACAAAAGCTAGAGGAGCCCGTCCTGGGCCTTGGCCGTAAATGTTGTTGTCCTACAGCCAATTGCACCGTTCAGCTCCTTGCCTCTGCTGCCCTCTGTTGATTGCGCTCACTTCTAAGAAGGAAATGTGACTGTCACAATTGTAGTGAAATGTTCACCGACTCAAAGTTGGAGAGATAGCAGCCAAGAGGTGCAGGCAACTCAATAAATCATGAACAGCATATAAAAAGTTAAACGACACATATTTTATAGTGAAAGATACCAAAGGTATTTATCTGTGAAAAGTTAAAATTCTCTGATTAGTATTCTTTTTCTCCAGCAAAAAAGCAATAACTGACATGACAAAACTCCACAAGCTCCACATCAAGCTCATTTTTGTCATGCATGCTTACCCAGAAGAATATATCAAGTTTTATTGTTTTAAATGTGTTTAATGTCAGTTAATGGAAAAATAAAACACAACTTCAGAAACCCTGACACTGTTAGGCAGAACTTCAAAAGATGTGCTATTTATAAAAGGAAATAATAGCAGCCTTTCAGAAAATATGATTTGATGAAAATGTCTGGATGTACACCTGTAATATTATTGAGTTCAGATGGAGCAGTGTTGACCATAACACAGATCTACCACCTGCATGGTGAATGGTGCACTCATGAAAATGTTCATGCTATGAAAGCAGTCTGTTAGCTACAGTGCTTGAAAATTGTCTGCAATACGCCACTTATATATTGTGTTAAGGAACAGGTCAACCTTATTTTCATTTTTTTTTACTCAGCTATTTGTAATTATGCTTTTGGATGAGTAAGACTTTACAGGAAGATGTGGTTTTGACATTTTCCAAATGGCAAGAACAAACCCTGGATGGTCCACCAGTCCTCGCACACATCAGTACCCTCTCACACAGTGCAGTAAGCCTAACCAGCACATCACTGAATGCGACAGTTAAAGGAAAAATCCACAGAGTTACAGAGAGAACTGCACACAGACATTAACCACTGCAACACAATGCTACAAATGTATCACCATCATTCTCATTCAGTGCATTGGATTTACATTTACATTCACACAAGTTGGGTCAGTAAGCCTAACATGTGTGAGGAAAATCAGTGGAAGCAATTATTAAGGGAATGCTTCAGTAGCACACATCTTGAACAGTAGAATTACCAATACACAACATGGGTTCAAACAAGGAAGGTCGTGCTACACTAATATGCTGGAATTCTATGAGTAAGCAACAAAACGTTCAATGAGAGCAGTATATGTTATTATTTATATTCATTTTTAGAAGGTGTTTGATAAGGAACCACATGAAAGGTTAGTGATCAGACTAAAATAAATGGGAATTCAGGGCACGGTGTGTAGGTGGGTACTAGATTATCTCAGACACAGAAAGCAAAGGGCTATGGTGACGGAAACTTTTTCAGAATTAGATGATGTTAAAAGTGTGTACCTCAGGGATCAGTGCTAGGGATGCTGCTAATTTCAATATAATGTACTTGAATGGTCTGGGCAAAAATATCATCAGTTAGCTGGTTAAGTCTGTAGATGATACGAAACTAGGTGGAAGAGCAGATAAAATGCTAAGATTTATGCCAGGTAAAAATGAATGTAAGTAAATGTAAAGAATTACACATTGGAAGTAAAAAATGTTAGATTTGAATACACAATGGAAGGTCTGAAACTTGAAAGGATGCCTATGAGAAGGACCTAGAAGTCATAGTGGGCTCAGAGTCAGAACTATCTACATCTAGACCAGAGGTCTCCAACTCCAGTCCTGGAGAGCTACTATGGCTGCAAGTTTTCATTCTAACTCTTTTCTTAATTAGTGACTAGTTTTTGCTGTGAATTAACTATTTCCCTTTATTTTAATTGACTTTTCTTGAGACTCTGACTGCTGAATTGATTCTTTTTTCCTTAAACGGCACCTAAACATAAATTTGATATGAAGTGATCCAACAGATGAGCAACTAAGTTGGGGCCTCAAACTCCAACCATCTTCACTTCATTCAGTTTCTTAACTTGAAGTTAATTCTCGTTGCTAATTAAACCCGTTATTTAATTCCATGGCGCTCATTCTGCCATGGCAGACATTTCCAAAACTGTTGATTTTCTTTTTTAAGAGCTCTGTCAAAATTTTTTGTGGACAGGAGCACATCAGTATTACTGAGGCCTTCATCTTTCTTTATTTTCAGTTATTCTGTGATGGATTCAGGTTATTGTTTATGTATTGGTTCATTTTGTGTCTTATTATTGTTTGGTTGCTAATTAAGGAAAAAATAAATAATTAAGGGGCCTGAGTCTTAAGTTGTGCATCAATTAAAATTAAGGCAAAGAGTTAATTAGCAGCAAAATCTGGTCACTAATTAAGAAGAGTTAGAGTGAAAACCTGCAGCCACAGTAGCTCCAGGACTGGAGTTGGAGACCCCTGATCTAGGCAGTGCACAGAAGTAATGCAGAAGGCTAATAGGATGTTAGGCTATGTATGTATGTATGTATGTATGTATGTATCATGATGGGTGGAATACAAGTCAAAGGGGGTTATGCTTAATTGTTATATAACAGTGTAGTGAGGCCTCACCTGGAGTACTGCGGACAGTTTTGGTCTCCATGTTACAAAAAAGACATAGCAGTGCTACAGAAAGTCCAGAGAAGAATGACTAGGCAGATGCCAGGACTAAGAAGCACGAGTTATCAGGAGAGACTGAAGGAGGAGTTGAACTTTTTCATTTTAACCAAACACAGAATAATAGGTGCCATGATTAAAGTTTTTTAAATTAAGAAAAGAATTAGTACACTGGATCCCAGCTGTTACATTAAAATAAATTCTGCATCAAGAACACGGGGACACATTTGGAAATTTGTTAAGGTTAGCTTTCACATAATTGTTAGAAACTTTTTCTTCACACAAAGAACCATAAGACATGGAACAAATTACAAGTGGTACCAAAAACTTTAGCGACCGTCAAATATTGACTTGATGTGTTTTTGGATAATCTAAGTGAACAGGATAGACAAGCTTGTTGGGCTGAATGGCCTATTCTTGTCAAAATTTTTGTAATGCTCTAATGTTCAAACATGAATTTACAATGACTGAGTAGAAAGAAAACAAATGAGGCTAAAAATAACAAAAGCATGCAGGTGTCCAGTTTTCCTGAATAAACTGGCTTCCAATCGACAGATGTAGAAAGGTTAAATTCTTAGCCATACTCAAGTAACTTTCTTCAGTGTTGCTGGGCCATCAGACTGTGCCTGTCATTACAGGAATACATCTATCAGACATAGGAGTTTACCCAAAACCTGATAATGGCATATTCTTCCTTTTTGGTAGCAGAGAATGGCCTAATTTCCATGCATAACACACTTTTTAAATCGTTTTGAAAAATAAAAACAGTTAAGGGTATTAGTGGCCAGTCTCTGAAAACTTTCACTGTCAATTTTTTATTAAGGCAATTTATAAGCTCAGGTGAGAGAAGTTAATGAATACAGCGTTAGACTGACACCTAGTGGTGACATTATTATATGGCTGGTGGAAAACAACACAAAAAGACCAATACAAAAAGCAGGTTAATATTTCTTAAAACTTTATTGAAAGAAGAAATAATTTATTCAAGTGAGGTAATCTAGTCAATCAATAATCTTTTTGTTCCTTTTTCATTCATCTTGAAACTGCATTTGTAAATATCAATCACTTTCCATCTGACAATATACAGTCCTAAGTCATATTGGAAGACTTCTATAAACTCATTACCTGTTATTGCATAAAATTATTATTTTTTTTTTTACTTTAAATTTAGTAACATATCAGGAAGATGCAGGGACAAATGCAGGGTGGGACTGAGTGCATGAGGAAGGGGGGTTAATGCTGATTTAACATGTAAAAAGCATGCAGATTAAGCACGCACAGCATTCAAATGTTGCGTGTGGGGCATGCAGGCATGGCGAACGGTGCGTTTTAGAACATAGAAAAAGAAGAAGCATGATGAATGAGAAGAGAAAGTGATTATGTGCTCTTCAGAGTGCATAAAGAAAGATATCATGTGCAGAAGAAAATGCTGTTATTCTCTTCTCTCAGTGTAACATACACATGGACAGGCAATATGAAATGACTGACACATTATTAGATCTGCACAACTCTGGGTTGCTGTAGGAACTCTAAAAATGGTTGCCTAAAATGAAGTATATTGAATGTTGTGTAATAGGTGATGGTACCTTATCAGATGTCCAAACAGAGACCAGAAATTAGGATGTGTGTAAGGATTTTGGGAAAAGCCAAGTTAAAAGTGGCCTGCATGTGCAACTTGATAGCAATCAAAACTTGAGTTGTTGTTTTTTACAACTTCCATCTACAGATGGAACACTTGATAGGAAAATACTCACTAGAACATTTTGTTTACTGCTCTTTGAGACCCGGTGTAAGACCTGGGGTGGTAGGAGAGAGAAATGTGTGTCAGAGGGTTGTTGTTTCTAAAACAAAAGAAACAATAATCCTTGTTTGGACAGGACCATGGTGCTCCCCAAGGACTAAAACCTTAAGTGGCTGTACAACACCTTCAATTAAAATAGTTGGCTTGATTAGTACCTTTAGTGCATTGTATACGGGTTTTCTGAAATAGTTGGAGTAATCACATTTGACAATTTGATTATCCTTCTGATAGAGTTCACTGAGAACAAAAGTGAATGTGGCAAAGAATAATGGAAGCAAGTGGAAGATATAGCATCTGGAATGAGGGACAGTAGGTTTTTGATTTATATGAGCATTAAACATACAATCTGACTAGAGTCCTTTGTGCTTCTGAGAAGAATATTTTGTGCATGAAAGCTGTCTGCACTAGACAGAAGGAATCCACTTGCTGTACCCCCTTAACAAAGACAAGTGCTGCGATAAACATGAAAAATGTAAGAAATTACGGAAAAGCTTTCAAAAGCCAATGATTCTGTAAATGAAGAATATTATTTACTGAGGAAAATCTTGCTTAGTTTAAAACACAGAATCAAAAAGGAAGCCCCAAGCAGACATGCTATTGATGGAATGGTTTTGCATAAATATTTGAAGGATTTCAGAAAAGTTCATAAATTTAGCAGTAGATTGAGCCTAATATGCAGTAGGGCTGAAAGACCACAAGTTTAACCAACTGTGTGTCATTCCATACTAGCTTTTTTCAACTGCATTTTCTTTTTTTGGTTCTTGCTATTCAGCTATTCACTTTACTCAAATTCACATTGAAATAGCCACTTTTGTGGAAGAATTTATAAAAGATGAAGAGAGAATGTGTTTGGAAAAGCCAACTTAGCATAATGATAGTCATAGTCCTTATAATAGAATGGAGAAGAAGGAACTTCAGACATGAAGTGAAAAACACAAGAACTGCATGGAGAGACCTGTAAGAAAGACCATCCCAAAAATATGTACCAGAGCCTCATTGTTTTAGGCAGAAGAAATTATGACACAAAATCAATGAAAAAAAAAATAACAAAATTATGTTTTCACACTATTAATGAAACCCTGAATAATTCTACTCCTAAAGATAAGAGACATAGGTTTGTGCATAGGTTAGGTACAAAAAACGGAGATAGACCCTGAATTGCAGACAAGAAAGGCATCAGAGATCAGTAATCACCCTGGCAGCAGTTGAGTTTCATTGGAACAGAGTAAACAACAGAAAATATAAATTTGTTGTCTTTTTGTTTTTTTCTCAGCCAGTTCTGAGATCTCTGGACACTGACCCAGAAATTATTCTAAAAGTGCAATTCCCACTAAACAGTATAATTATTGCCTACTTTGATCAAAAAAATAAAAAAGTTGCAGCATGCAAGCTGCTTTTAGAACTTGCAGCCCCCCATTCCATGTCCATCTCTTCGCTCACCCAGTGGTCACAGCATAATGGTTCTCAAAACAGTTTTGTTCTGGTGTTGCATCTGTAGAATCACTGTGTTGCTCCAATGAGCAAGGAAGACATTTCTGCATGCTGCCACTGTTTTGGAGTTTCTGCTGCATAAATCCCTTTAAAAAAGGGATAAAAGCTAAAGGGGCAGTATCACAAAAGTAATGGTTCTTACATTCATGAAATGCTTGTTTAAGCAATAAGCTCCTCAAGCAGGTTTTGCTGTTTTTGGGAGAGTTCAAGTATTATAGATGTTTGGCCATGCCAAAGTCAGCATGGCTAATGGCAGATGCTTTGAATATCATGTGTTCTTCTTTGCCATATTTTGCTTTAAAGGCAGAATAAAAGGCCTTGGTAATAGTTCTTTGTATTGAGTTTAGTGGAATTAGTCCATGGTGCCACTCTCTGA
Source organism: Erpetoichthys calabaricus (assembly GCF_900747795.2). Taxonomy (NCBI): domain Eukaryota; kingdom Metazoa; phylum Chordata; class Cladistia; order Polypteriformes; family Polypteridae; genus Erpetoichthys; species Erpetoichthys calabaricus. Next base: position 46,770,456 of record NC_041407.2, read on the forward strand.
ATGTGAGATGTTGAGAGTCTGGACAGAAGGAAAGAGTTCTCGTTGGTCCACTGGACTATGATAGTCTGAAGTCAAATCTGGATCTATCAAGGGAAGTTGCATGGCTGCCAGAGTGAATGAAGAACCCTTCCGAAGGCAGTGTGTGTAAAAGTTGAGGAGCAAATCCAACTTGTTCTCAATAGACTGCACCTGCACAAAATGAGGACAAATGTTACAATCTGTGTTAAAAGCTTTATAGTAGCAAAATACAGAGAACAGGGCAGATCATACACAATCAGAAACTGATTACCATCAGACCTAACTATTTGATTTGCTCGTTTCTGTCTTCCAAACGTGGCCCTTCAGAGGTTTATTTTTCTCCTATGGGTCATTGTAGGAGTTTTTTGTTTTCCTCTCCTCAGTGTTAGCTTGTCAAACAATCACATTCAGGAATCAAGAACTTCATCTCCATCCTAAATCAATGAAAACCACTATGGGCTATTTTATTTGCTTTGTATCTTTTCTTTAACTGTAATAACATTAAAGTTTCTACTCAATGGGTTACCATGTACATACAATATGCCTAGGTTATATGTAGATATATACTGTATATATTTATTTTTACTAGGGGGCTTTGCCCCCTTGCTCACTTCACTCACCAACCCCCAGACCCAGCCCCCGTCTGCGCTACGCGCCAGCCACTTCACATCTCTGCCACTCGCATTGTGAAGCGGGGGCTGAACGCACCCCAAGGAGACGCAGTCGCTCCTCCAAAACCCCCTCTTAAATAGTGATACAATGGGAAACAAATACATTTTTGTTTTTTACTTTCTCTTTGCTCGATCAGCTGCTGGCTTGCTGCTGCTGCCGTGCCACGTGATCTGCATCTCGTGCCGCAATTCGAACATTTAAAAGCCTATACAGCAGCTGTCCTTTTGTCTCACTGCCTTGTCATTCTTCTCCCCGACACATCCTCTGCTCCCGTTGGGGGTCCCACTTCCAAGGCGCGCACCTATGAAGAGTAAGATTTTCTATTCTTTTAATTGAGAGACAGAACTGTCCCCTCCAACCACACACAGAGCTTGATTCACTCCTGGCAGAGACTTATGTTTGTTTGAAGTGTCTGAATAACATTTCTGTCTCTAAAATCTCCTGTGCATCTGTGCAACTCTGTGACCCAAGCGTGACAGCGTATGTGGATTTCACTTTCACCAAACAACAAATCTTTTAATTTAATATGCTTCTTCATTGGGAAGAAACACTACTTTTCGCTAATGGCAACACGAATCAGACGATCTACAGTCTCCGACTTAAAGTTTAAATCCGAAGAATATATTTGATCTCTTTTCGCTGTTCTGTTATTTCTCCGAGTAATAATTTCCGTGCGGCACGGTGGCGCAGTGGGTAGCGCTGCTGCCTCGCAGTTGGGAGATCTGGGGACCTGGGTTCGATTCCCGGGTCCTCCCTGCGTGGAGTTTGCATGTTCTCCCCGTGTCTGCGTGGGTTTCCTCCGGGCGCTCTGGTTTCCTCCCACATTCCAAAGACATGCAGGTTAGGTGGGTTGGCAATTCTAAATTGGCCCTAGTGTGTGCTTGGTGTGTGGGTGTGTTTGTGTGTGTCCTGCGGTGGGTTGGCACCCTGCCCAGGATTGTTTCCTGCCTTGTGCCCTGTGTTGGCTGGGATTGGCTCCAGCAGACCCCCGTGACCCTGTGTTCGGATTCAGCGGGTTGGAAAATGGATGGATGGATGGATAATTTCCGTTTGTTTGTGCTAATGTGATCTTTACTATCATTTTTTTGAGACTTTTGAATTTTCCTACTTCCATTATTTCTAACCTGCTCTGCATGTGTATCGTGCCAATGTTTTTGAATTCTTTACAATGCTCTACTTTGTCATCTACTCTTTCTCTTTTCTCGGCCCCGGGCATAGTCTAATGTCTTGGTTCAAAGTGTCATCTCATGGGACGTGAAAGTGTCTTTCTGAGAAAGTCACGTCTCGTCTCTTTGAACAGGTTTCGTCTTGTCCCAAGATTTTTTTATATAACAGAGAGATATATATTAATTAGATCTGGTTGTTCTCTTGTCTGCCTTAATGTATAAACATTTTGATTAGAAAACCCTTGTCTGATAAGATTGGTGGTTTGTTTTACACGTTAGTGTTAAAATTTTGCTTAATATTACCTGGTTGATTTTGTATTTAGTATACTTATATTTATTAGAAATTATCATAGTATTAATTAATGATAATAATCCAAGCAAATGTGGTATATCTTTGTTTTTGTTGATTAATCTGTGGAAAGCACCTTGAGTTGCGTGTTAATGTACAATAAGCTGCTACATAAATAAAATTATTATTATGGTTGTTATTATTATATGATTACAGCTCTGCTGCTTGACAAAAAAATTATTGGTTTATGAATGCAATTATAAAACCAGGTACACTCACTTACTGCAAATCTTCAATGCTTTCTAGATAGTAGGACATTTTAAGAAAGGGTAGCTAGAAGAGTGGAAATCCTTGTTACAAAGACATCAGCTCAGGCTCACCTGCTTCTCTACCTTTACCACTCTTCCCATCATACTTAATTCATCCACTGGATCCAGATCAGGGAGGGATTTTTCTCCTTTCTCACTTCTTATCTTTTTTTCTGGCTGGATGGAGCCACGACCTACAATCTGATCCACCCTTAGAAAGAAGACAAAATAAAAGACAAGAAGTTGATGGTCCAAAGAAAACACAGAATCAGATGAAAGTAGCCTGGATTTCTTTGCATGTCCTTATTTGCATTTGATATTTCAGGAAGTTTTCTGCATTCAAATATGGATCTGAAATGCCTGCCTAAACATGTTCCTTGCATTTTGGAAATGTGAGCACTGAACAAGCAAAGATTTAATGTCCATCATCATAAATCATAACACATGAGCGCAAAAAAAACAAAAACTTTGTGACACTGAACATCTGTCAGGATGTTATTTTCAAATAAGGGGTTAGGTTAACACAGAAAGTCTAGAATAAATTATAGTTGGTGTCCGAGAATGTCCCACACTTGTTCTATCAGAAAGAGGTCCAAGGGTATGACTGTCTTTGGAAGGATATAAATATCATGTATTCTTTCCCAAGAGACAGCAGTCATGAGTGTTCAAGTGTTATAATGTCGAAAAAAAATAATGACTGACTGGATCATATTAACAATTGTTTCATGGTAAAACTGTACCTAACAAGCATTAGAGGGAACTGGCTATCATGGACTCACTTAAGCACAACTGTTCTAGTGGCATTTAATTCAAGAATATTGTCAAAACGACATTGTCTTTCATCTTGATTCCCTGTGTTAATCCATTGCAAAGATGGCCTGATGTCAGCACATTACTATTTAAAATGCATATACCCGAAGATGACCTATATATGCTTGCTATTTGTAAACAGTGAACACAATACATGCAATGAAACAAGACTCATCTCTGTAAGTCACAGTCAATGTCATTACCTAGCATCAGCTGTAAAATGCAGTGTCTCTGTGGATGGTGCAAAGAATTGACATAGGCGTTGTAATGGCCTACTACAGGGTAAGGCAGAAAGGACGTACGTCTTTGAAATGGCTAGATTTCACCACTAGGTGGAGTGACAGATGTGCAGTAGGTGGCGTTAGGTCCGCGAAGTCTTAGCATTTTTTTATTTTCTTTTTAGTTGAAGCCATGGAGCCGTGGATGATAGAACACCACGTTTTTGCGTACGACTGTTTTGACAAGAGCAACCAATCTATTACCGCAGTTCAGCATGAGTTTCATTGCCATTTCAATATCTACAGAAATAAAGCTTTTCCCGCTCGTAACACTATCCTACATTGGGTTAAAGCACTTTTTACACGAGATACACTAATGAACAAAAGACCGCCGGGGGCTACATGAACGTCACATTCCCCTGAAAATGTGGAAAGCGTATGACTAGCCCTGCTGCGCAGTCCAAGTCGATCTGCTCAGAAGCAGTCTTCTGAACTTGGCCTCAGTAATCGTTCGGAGCGCTATATCAAGATGATAAACAACTTCTTTTTACCTGAATTACGACGAAAACGTATTCCCATCCGGCGTATGTGGTTTCAACAGGATGGGGTGACAGCCCACACACCCTCTCTTCCCTGGTCACCTCATTTCCAGGTTTGGTGACATTCATTGGCCTCCTCGGTCCCCTGACTTATCCATGTGCGATTATTTCTTGTAGGGTCACCTCAAGGCACGTGTATACGAGCATAAGTCCCATACATTGGGGGAACTGAAGGAAGCCATTCGCGTGGAAGTCGCCCAAATAGACAGAGCGATGTTGAAAAGAGTGGAGGCCAACTTCCATGAACGCCTTCAGAAATGCATCAGTGATAACGGACACCACATGGGAGATGTTGTTTTCCACACTTGATTTTGTCAAATGCTATTTCAATATGAACTCAAATCTTTCAATAAATTTCTTTGTAAGAAAAAATTAACAATTTTGTGATTTTGTAAAAAACGTCCGTCCTTTCTGCCTCACCCTGTCAGTCCATACATGTTTCTTATTCATCAGGATCTCCCAGATTACTCCCATTGGGTAAGCAAATATCTTTATCAGAAACTTACCTCACTGGATAACAATAAATCAAGCCATTTATTTATAGAGCACATTTAAGTCAACTAAAAGTTGACCATAGTGCTTTGCAACAACAAAATCAACAACAGAATATATGATAAGTTAGAATACAAATATAAAAAGGAAACAAGAATGGATACATAACCAAAACAAATTCTGCAAGTGTACATCACATCATAAAATTAATATACAATTAAAGAAAAGACAACAAAGTCAAAAACAACAAGAAGGTCCAAAAATGTGATCTAAAAAACCAAGTTAATAAAAATACAATTTTAACTGAGATGAGAAAAGCAAACTATTGAAGATCTGAGCACCCACTACAGCAGAGGCACAGTTACCCCTAAGCTTCAGTCGTATAACAATAATAATTAGTCAGAGATCTTGAGAAACGTGGAAGGTGTGTGAGGATAGAAAAAATCACCAAGACAGGCTGGGCTGACCCATGTAAAGCTTTGAAAACAAATTGTACAGTCGTAAAATCACCCTGCATCTCATGTCGAGCCAATGAAGAGAAATTAACACAACTACATTGTGATCTCATTTTTTGTCAATGAAAATTCTATCAGCAGCATTTTACATTAATTGCAGGTGAGAGGAGTCACAAACACCAGTATACAAGGGATAACAGTAGTCTAAACAGAATGAAATAAAAGCATGAATAAGCCTTTTCGAAATTGTTAAAAGACAGAAATGATTTTACTTTAGTGATGGTCCAAAGCTGGAAAAGGGTGCTGTTAACCACAGTATTGATCTGTTTATCAAATCTGAAATGTGTGTCAAAAATGTTACAAAGGTTTCTAATATGTGGAGTTAGTGGACCTGAGCTGCTACTGATACTATTAATGGAGGCTGGGTGGCCAAAATGTTTTCTCAGTTTTTTTTTTCATTTAGTTAAAAAAATGTGATGCCGTTAAACACTACTACCTCCAGGTAGCAGTCTTTAACACAGACTGTCTCTCTCTCTCTCTTTTGTAGTTTGTCATAAACTTCTTTTTAACAATTGTTAATTGTTAATTTTAAGATTAGATGTAATCTGGCATCTGGCTTCTCAATATACATTTTTAAACAGATTTTTAAATTAAGATATGCTGCTGTACTTGCCAACCTGAGCATCAGCTCGTCTAAACTGTCTTTCGAACAACCTGCAAACTTGAGAGATGTCACTGGGTGAGTGTAAAGGATCTGAAGGCTAGCTTACATCTACAACATTTGAGAATTTAAGAGATTACAAGGAACACTAATTGGGGTATATTAAATATTCTTGAATTCAGGTGATAGCACTTCGGTCATTACCATCTAAGGAGCTCTATTACACCTGATTGGAGGAGCAGCTCTTCTAAGGATGGAATGGGTGAAGATCTGGGATGAGGATAAAATAAGGTGGAAAGGTTTCACATCTGCACTGCCTCCGTATAATGAGGAATATTAGATCATTTTTGAATAAGCTGGATGAACTGTTACATCTCATTACAAGTCACAATGAGTTCAGGTACTATGGAATTATGGGAACTGTGAAGAACTGGCTTAAATTAATGATTTCAGATGCTATTTATATATTAAATGGGTTTCATCTGATATGATCAGACAGACTTGAAAAGGCTGGAGGAGGACTGGACATCTACAGTGTATGTGAAGGAGCAATGATGAAAAAGCAAGTACATTACAATGACAACTATAATATGTAATCCTGACATCAAAAAACTGACTGAATCAGTCTAAGTTTCTGAATAGGGAGAAACACTTATCATCTTTGTTAATGTTGTGGAAAGCAGCCCGGACACAGACAGTCAGACATCGTTAATAGACCTAACACACGCTTATTTACAACTATTAATATTTACAAATGTGCACACAACCCCAAAACTCCTCCAAAGTACAGGCCTTTCCAAATGCCTTCTTCACCGCCTCCACTCCTCTCCACCAAGCTCTGTCTGTCTCCTCTCCCGACTCCAGCCACTGAACGGAGGGAGGCGGCCCCTTTTATAATCACCTGGATGTGCTCCAGGTGCCTCCCAATAATCTTCCGCCAGCACTCCCCAGTATAGCGGAAGTACCAGCTGCGCACCCGGAAGCACTCCGGGTGTCCCTGGTTATCTTCCCCCCAGCACTTCTGAGGACCAGGCCTTTCCAGGCATCGGGGCACCCCCTGGCAGTGACCATGGGCCCCTATAGGGTTGAGCTTCCAAGCTCAGTTCTAGTGGTCCCCAAAGCCACCAGGGTGGTCTATCTATCTATCTATCTATCTATCTATCTATCTATCTATCTATCTATCTATCTATCTATCTATCTATCTATCTATCTATCTATCTATCTATCTATCTAATAGCCACAAGGCAGCTAAAGAAAGTAGTGACAGCATCCCTATTGTCTAATGTCAGGTTGAATAACAACAAACAATATCAAAACCCCCATTAAAAAAATCTAAAATTACTTGTCTTGCATAATGTATATGTCATGTTAACAATGCCCCAAATGCATGTATTTTGGCTAAAAGATTGTTAAATAAACCATTTCCTAAATATCCTCATAGACAATAGTGGTGTACAAGCTTTATAATTTAAGGTCCTGCTGAGCATTGAAGTCCAGTGTTTCAGGAACTTTGTGATTGCTGCTCTCCATTAAAACATGAGATTAATAATTTTTCTCAGCTGTTACTACAAAAACTCAGGGTAATTGTAACAGTGAAAAAAAAAACATTTGAATGGATTATTCTCTTCCATTTTTCCAATTAAGCTAAATTATAATGGCAAATGGAAAGCCTTTTTAAATATTCATACAGATGCATTAGCACTTATTTTTACAATAACAAAGACAGGCATAGTTACTTACATATTCACATTCAGAGGCTAATAAGCTGAGAATAGTCTAAGACATATGTAAAATTCAGATCAGACTGAAGTAGACTTTTGAAAGTCACGCCTCCTCTTGTAGAAGTAAAATTTTATAGAAACTTTATATTAAGCTTATTATTTTAAGATGTTATTTGTCTTGTGGTAGACTCGTTTTTCTCTTTAAGTGGCTCTGCTTATATTTAGCCATCCGATATGTATGCATTTTTCTTTATCTGTCAGAATATTATAAAGCCCTCTATTTCACATGTATCCAAGTTAAAGCCTGCCCCGGTGGTCATATTTAAACTGTTACACTTTTAGCATCTTCAAATAAGTAAACGTGACTGACAACCAAGAATACAATTATCTTTCCTAGTGTGATAATGGAAACCAATGATCCAGTTTTGCTAGGTTTTAGCTAAACCAAGAAATTGCACAAAAGCTTTAAATAGTCCTCACCAGCAAAAATGATTAGAAGTATTTTCACCTAAAACTAAAGTTAAAAATTTGACCCTGCTAATCATTTACTCCTGCATTGTACTGAGACTTACAGAGAGGCACAGAGATACTTAAAAAGTTTCTGCTTAAAAAATCATTATGAAATTTGAAATAGAACTGCACAAAATATTTACAAGCAGTGATTTGCAACAGTACTTAAGGGCTCTTTCACACACTCCTAACCAGTCAGAAAAGAAAAGTGTCCAAAGCAGCACTGGGTAATACAATTAACACGGTTAAGAAAACCGTCCATAGGTTCAGAAGCTTTGTGAACAATTTTGTGATGCCGTATATTCATATGGTTCCTTTCATTTTCACTGTGACAGCTTATCTCTGCTTTATATTTTTATTCGACTCCTATTCTATATGCCACTAAAACTCACAACCTCTGTTTTTATTTTATTAAATGGTGCCCAAGATAACTGATGCTGTGAATGGAGTACATGCAGCTGAAGAAGAGAGAGCAATAAAAGTTGATGTACGCTGTGCAATACAATGCAATTAAGACCATAGACCATAGTTGAAAAGCACTCTTGTGCTGCTGGCCACAAAGTTACAAAAAAGAAATGTTATTTTGTAGAATAAATCTGTACTCTTCTATTAGCATTGTATCTTGTACGTCTGGACATTAAAGGTAATTTTCCAACAAAACTGCTACAAGGACAGATAATCCATCAACACCCTGCAGTAGCAGAATGCAGATATTTAGTATGTCTTTTTTTAAAAGACTATTAACTTACAAAAGTACATCTACTGCAAGTTGAACTTTCCTTTCCTTATTATTTTGCACTGATCAACCTGAAATGAGTGACTTACTCTGATTAGAAAAACAATAGATGGCCATGAGATATCAATAGCCTGATTGTATATAAACAAAATAAGTCACTTCTTGGCACACATCATCTTGTTTGCATTTGTGTTCACTTGATTTTTTCAATTAAAAAAAAAATGTTTGCAGAGTCATACTAGTAATCAGCATAAAACCTCTTCAGTAATTAAATGTTAAAAGCAAACAACACTTAAAGTAGGGAACAGGCCTTAGCATATATTTGCTATTTATTTCAGGGGCTATCCGAAACTTAATGCCAAACTTTTTGGCTTTACTTGACATGTACTGAGTTAAAGGACATCAACAGTTCATCAAGAACAACCATTCTGAAAGGTTATGTTTTGCCTGGCCTTAATACATGATGCATTTCTGCTAGTTTCTAATATAGTGGCACAGGTGTTATCCTGCTATGAGGTCCTGTTTAGGAAAAAAAAATCTGCATTGTTGCATGTATGCAATTTAAGTGTGCATGTGTCGTCAAACCATTAGGTCTCTATGTGGTAGACCCATATGAGGATGGCAGTCACATTGGTCAAAATGTCCCATAAAGGAGGCTGGATCAACATCTTGCAAAAGTTCAATCCATTGTAATTGCTTAATATATGGATAAATATTTAATTATGTTTATACAAATAATCTTTGTTGGGCTATCATGATGAACATAATAAACAAATGAGGTTAATTATTTCAGAAAATCTTAAAATAATAATAAATAAACACATTCCTAAGACCCCTTGATTGTCAGTGCTTGTCATTAATAATCTACTGCTCATTCACTTTTCAAGGAAAATAAAAACAAAATCTTCTTCTGACATCTGGATTTGTTTGGTTTTAAGCAGCTCAACAACATCAGGATTGATCCTTTCCAAGATGGCAACTTTTATTACATCACTCAAGTGTCTGCATGTTAGATGCAAGCAGAATTGATTGATATGCAGTGCAATTCTGTGTAGGGCAAATTTTCTTACAAAACTCTGAACACATAACACATGACTTGGAATGTCAAAAATCTACTCATTATCAGATTGTATCCATGTTGAATACTTGAAAGCACAACTCATCCCTTTGCCACATGATTTACGCATATCCTGGGCTAACACCCTATTCTGCTACTATACTCTCTCTACAGTATGTATTTATCAGAGATGATTGTAGACCTGACCCTCTAATAGGTCTGTTTGATTTAATACCACATGAAACACCAGTGTATCTTGAGGACATTATTGATATGTATTTACTACATTATTAGCTTGCTCTCTACTGGAAGATTTTTAAATCCCATGCTAATGTAAACTTAAAATAAGTTGTATTGCATAATTTGCATTAGAAAAAATCAACTTTACTCACTGATGAACTACTAGGAAAATTCACATAGTATTTTGCAGCCTTTAAGTAACCCCTTCACCAAACATCATATCAAGGCTAAGTGCCGATCAAACTTATTAACCCTAAGCTCTCTAGCTAGCGTACTAATCTGTGATTTTTGTATTATTAACAAATTTCTTGGCTCTATTTCTTTCTGAGTTACCTTAGGGTTGGAAAAGAGGATTTAAATGAGAGTTATATATTATTTCAAAATGTATTCAGAAAATATGAAGAGCTATATTTAATTAATTGATTTTTAAATTATATACTTTATTACTTTTCTAAAACATAACAAAAACATGTGTAGTGTTCAAAAGAATACAAATTCAAAAATTCAAGTAAGTATTTAAGAGCAGTAACGTGTTCTGCTCTAAAAGAACACGTATAATTCATGTAGATGAGATGTTGACAATTCAGATGACATGTATATTCTTGTCATCTGCAAGATGACACTAGCTGAACCTTGTCAGTGCTAGTGATGTCACTAAGTGAGGCAGTTCCGGGTCAGCACTGGTTCCACATTTGAAACAGGAATCGAGCATGCCTAGAAAAAATTATTGAACATAACAAATTGTGGAAGTTACTTAAAGAGCTGGGCATTCTGGCACACCTCCTTCAACTAATGACATCACGGTAAACAAAGCCAGAAGCAACTGTCAGAACAATGTATGGAATCACTGACGGGTCTTAAAACATCTAAAAGGTGTATGACAGGGTGCCTTCTATGTCCATTTATGTGCCCATAATATGTATGCAGAGGTAATTATGAGAAAAATGAACCTGGATGAGTCAGTAATCGAAGTGACAACCAGTGGTAGAAACTTTAACAATCAAGGTAGACAGATGAAATAACTCTGCTCACAGAAAATAAGAAGCATACAAAACATCTGATCCTGAAAGTTAAAGATGAAAGTTAAAAGGTAGAATTGAACCTCAACACCCAGAAAACGAAACTCATGGTAACAACTGGAAACTGAGAAGTTGTGATAAAAATCAACACCAAAGGATTTGAAATGGTTCAAGATTTCATTTTTCACGGACCAAAAATGGGACATAATCTGGCCCCAAAATTAAAAGAGTAATAACACTAGGTTAAAATAATCAGTACGGATAAGATTTGATAAATCAGACATTAGCTTCACAACCAAGTGATCTATGCTATCATGTTGCTCCATAGCAATTTACAGGTGTGAAAGGTGGGCAATGAAGAAAGCAAACAGAAGAAAAATGGAGAAGGGTGCTTTCCGTAGGTTGAACAGTCAGTCATGTACAGGGAGCGTGTGGACCATGTTATGCCTGAATCATTGCTGGAAGCTCACATGACCAGAATGAGACTGACCTACTTTTCACATGTAATCTAGTTCATTGGAAAACACAGTAATGCTAGGAATGGTCAGTGGAACAAGGAAAAGAGGACAGCAAAGAACACACTGAATTTATACCAGAATGAGTTTGAAAGATCTGAAAGAACAGTAAATGCTTGGAGGAACCTTGTCCTTAAAGTCTCCAAAAAGTTGTCCAGGACTGAATAAAAAAAAAATCCAACCCGTGATGATTTCACATTACCATTTTCATTGTATGTGTTTACCTGGTCTGAAGACTCTTTACTCGTCCCAACATATCAAGATGTCCAGCCGAATACTGTTCTATTACATCCTTTACATCATATGGTCTTAAGGTCTCCTTGAATTTCCTTTTTGCAACCAAGAACTTCAGTATCCTACAAAAGAAAATTGTATGACTTGGAAGTCTTCAAAAATGAGAGCACATTTCATTATCAAAATGCAGGATCATTCAAACTTAATTTTAAAGAACAACAGTCCTAGAAAGAGCTATCATAATCTCTTTGCCAGCACAAAACAAAGTAATGTATCAAACAATGCATCAGATATAAATACCAGTCCAAATGGTTAATAAATTCAACAAGAGTGCATGACAAATAGGTCACCGTGATGTAAGGGAGAAGCAGAAGTGTCACAAAATGCTGATGAGAATAACAATTTGGAAGACAATGCAACAGAAGCTGTATCCAGTCACAATCACAGACAGTGATTTGAACAATGTATTCCTATTATGAAGCTGAAATAGAATAAAAAATACAATTAAGGCTGAAGAGCTGACCTGACCTGACCTAAATAGGTGAACAAAACCACAACAAAGGCAAAAAATGTTGGGAAATATTTAGACACTGGTGATGTAGCCTAAAGTAGAATGAGTGACACAAACACTGAGAGCATAGGTTTATATTTTTCTTCCTCTAAAATGGTGAAGAAAAATTGATAACCTAAGCAGAATAAAAAATAGGCAGATATAAATCTTTACATGAAACCAAATTGCCAGTATTGCCTAATACACCATTAGGGGGCAGTAAAATGTAATACTGTAGAGCACTTCTAGTTCTAGAATAACATTTATTTCATTTCAAAATGCAAATTTGTGGTAAGCTAAGACTTTCATTCCCGCTGAGACAGAGATGCATTGTGGCACTGTTCTGGGGTACCCTGTGTGCCTGTACATAAGTGGCCTTTATGGTGCATTTTACTACAAAGCAATAATAGAAACCCACACTTTGATAGTAAGAGAGCATGTCCAGTTATCTCCTTCTAAATGTGAGTTAATTCTCCTAATTATTATCCTATTATTAGCTTTGGAGCTGCCAGCATAGCAGAATGTAGCCAACACAAGCACTTAAAGTGCTAGGAGGTGAAGTGATGGATGGCCACAAAGCTCATTGTCAGCAGGGTACAGAGCTGCAGCTTTTTATGTTGAAACATTATCTCTCACACGCAGGCTTCAGGTGCACAGCCACACTGGTATTATATATTTAGCTTTGCTAAGTTAACTCAATTCGGGAGAAAAAAAAGGCTGAAAAAGGAAAACATTGTGATACCTTCAAACATGCTGTGTTACGTGTAGTACAGAAAAGGAGAACACTTAAGTGTCTTTATTTAGAGCTTATTGAGGTGTGCAGCTTCAAACTCAAGTCTCACGTTAATTGCTCAGTGCAATACACATTAACACATTAAAATAAATTGCATATTTAACAGTTAATACAGTTTTAAAAGTTGTATTATCTAATCATTTCCAGTTCATATAATTTTACAAGCAGCATTAAGTAATCAAATACTTCTGATTTCTCCAGCATAATTATAAAAGATATGTCCATTAATTAACATTAATTACAACAAGCCCATCATAGACAATAACTTAACTAATATTATCCCAAGGTGCAGAAACACCTTAAGCATGAAGCCTCTATTTCCAGCTTTTAATATTTAAAGAGCCAAAATGTCACATTAATCATGAAATTTAAAAAATGATTACTCAGTATATTCATCTTGCGGTCCTTTGTATTTTATATTTTAAACAGCCACATTTTACTTTATACTATTTTATAATCTTTGTCAAATAATTAACTATCATTTTTGATTGCTCTTTAAATGCTTTCTTCCCTAATTAAGCAGGTCTTACTTAAATCTACCTTAAACACACCACACTCCCATTATACGTTATATATTATTCTAAAAGCTATATTAAATAATTCAACAATTCATCATATATACCATTTGAAAGCTGTATGAAGCAATTAGGTTTCTTTAATAATTAATAATGTTTACTATTTTAAAAGGGATACTAACTAAACATTTTAAGGTTTACTGTTATAACCCTATATTTACTAAGTAAAGCCTTTTAAAAAATGATCAGCATTAAAAATCCTTATTGGTGAAAGCTCTGCATATTGTTTACCTAAAAAAAGGAAAAAGCTGATAATTCTCTGGGAACTTCATTCTGAAGACTCAGTCAGACGGTGCCATGATTGAAAGTGTGGAATAACTAATTCAGTCGGCTGCCTTTAATTCCATTTGAAGGTGTACATTTACCGTACATGACATCACTTAGCAGCTTAGAATTGCAGCCAATTGGGCATCAGAAAAAGTGTGCAGCACTTAAAACCTATCAAATATGTTTATTTAGAACCGGAAAATGTAGTTGTCTTTATTTCTATTATTTATTTATTTATATTATTCTTTATTTTGACTTGACTTGACTTTGTATGTTGCTCAAAGTACTTTACAAGAGGTAAAGAGGAAAAAAATACAAAGAATAAATAATTATTGAAATACAAAAAACATAAATAAAACAATTTAATTTAATCCATGTCTTTTATGTATTAGTATTACATATGTATCCAAATGTAATTTTAATAAAAATAACTTATTCTTGTGCATTCTGGAAAAGCTTCACTTCACCTCATTATTTTACTACATGCATGTTAATTTTTGACTACAGGCACATGACTGTTGGTAGTTTTTTGGATGTTACAGTTACCAGTGTGTTTTCTATGCTACAGTTTGAGGATTATTATTATTTTCATTGTTGCTGTTTGCGTTATTGTTGGATTGTGTAGTTCGTCAGACATAAAGACCAAACATCATTAGTATATGCAAATAATAGAAAACAGTATGATTGGAAAGTTGTAATTGAGTGGAAGTGTTTGTGGGTCTGAATTGTTTAAAAAAATGCCCCCTCCCCCTCCCAATTTTTCCATCCTAAGCCTAGTTTGTCTAAAGTGTACAGCTGGCCCCGTCCATTACGCCCTCTAACCAGGACAGAAAAACAAGGGTAAGGCCCAGATGCATCAGAACACTAGAACATCAGACAGAGTCTGTGGTTTGAGAAACAAAAGCCTTGCACATCCTCAGTTGATTTCTTCTGCAAATACACATCAAAAACCAGTGTCATAGGAAACAGGGAAACGATGACTTTAGGAGGCACTACATTCAGTTTTTGTATAGTATGGGTGTTTGTACATACATAAAACATAACATGTTTTTGCCAAACATAAAAAACTGGCAACATAAAAAGGCAATGTGCAGCACTGTCCAGTTTTTGTAATGTAATCAGAGTACACATATTGCAGCAAGGGTGCCGAGCAAGAATAAAGCTATATTTGTTAATCGTAAGCAATAACATTCTATTAACGTCCAAGTCATCTGCCATGCCAAAATGAGTTTTGAGACACGTTCATGTAGGTACATTTACATTATGATTGTGATTTAAAAAGATAAATTGTGTAGAAATATAAATATGCCAGGTTTTATAAGTCAGATTCTTTTCCTTGGCGTAGTGCATTTTCCTGTTTTTTGGCATATGCATGTTTTCAAGCTTTAATCCACGAGCGTGAGAATCCTGGCATGGAATTTTTCACTTTTGGCGTCCTTTTTTTTTTTTTTTTTTTTATGGGTACTGCACAGAACATTTTGAACTGTCGCTCAGGTGTTATAGGTTCCTATGTCATGGCAGTTCAAGACGCTCAGTGCTTCCAAGTGACACCAGAACCCCTCAGAATGAACAAATCCATTTGGAATTTGTACATATGTTGTTCACATCCTCTCAGCAGTAAAAAAAAAAATTAGAAGCAACATAGGTGGCGTCATTTTAGTGCCCAAAAATTTCAGTTTTTGTAATTTCAGATTAGAGATGCTCAACCTAGATAGATAGATAGATAGATAGATAGATAGATAGATAGATAGATAGATAGATAGATAGATAGATAGATAGATAGATAGATAGATAGATAGATAGATAGATAGATAGATAGATACTTTATTAATCCCAAGGGGAAATTCACATACTCCGGCAGCAGCATACTGATAAAGAAAATATTAAATTAAAGAGTGATAACAATTCAGGTATACAGACAGACAATAACTTTGAATAATGTTAACGTTTACCCCCCCCCGGGTGGTATTGAAGAGTCGCATAGTGTGGGGGAGGAACGATCTCCTCAGTCTGTCAGTGGAGCAGGACAGTGACAGCAGTCTGTCGCTGAAGCTACTCCTCTGTCTGGAGATGATACTGTTTAGTGGCTGGAGTGGATTCTCCATGATTGACAGGAGCCTGCTCAGTGCCCGTCGCTCTGCCACAGATGTCAAACTGTCCAGCTCCATGCCTACAATAGAGCCTGCCTTCCTCACCAGTTTGTCCAGGCGTGAGGCGTCCTTCTTTTTTATGCTGCCTCCCCAGCACACCACCGTGTAGAAGAAGGTGCTAGCCACAACCGTCTGATAGAACATCTGTAGCATCTTATTGCAGATGTTGAAGGACACCAGCCTTCTAAGGAAGTATAGTCGGCTCTGTCCTTTCTTACACAGAGCATCAATATTTGCAGTCCAGTCCAATTTATCATCCAGCTGCACTCCCAGGTATTTATAAGTCTGCACCCTCTGCACACAGTCACCTCTGATGATCACGGGGTCCATGAGGGGTCTGGCCCTCCTAAAATTCATCACCAGCTCCTTGGTTTTGCTGGTGTTCAGGTGCAGGTGGTTTGAGTCGCACCATTTAACAAAGTCCTTGATTAGGTTCCTATACTCCTCCTCCTGCCCACTCCTGATGCAGCCCACGATAGCAGTGTCGTCAGCAAACTTTTGCACGTGGCAGGACTCCGAGTTGTATTGGAAGTCCGATGTATATAGGCTGAACAGGACTGGAGAAAGTACAGTCCCCTGGGGCGCTCCTGTGTTGCTGACCAAATGACAGACCTGCAGTTCCCGAGATGCACATACTGAGGTCTGTCTTTAAGATAGTCCACGATCCATGCTACCAGGTATGAATCTACTCCCATTTCTGTCAGCTTGTCCCTAAGGAGCAGAGGTTGGATGGTGTTGAAGGCGCTAGAGAAGTCCAGAAACATAATTCTTACAGCACCATTGCATGCTGGATGAAGAACATCATCTCCAGCTCAACCTGGCAAAGACGGACCTTGTTGTCATCCCAGTTTGTGCCCCATCTCCTTTCAGCTTGATTTGATTCTAACTAACCACCGCCAAGTTGGTAAGCACCCTTGGTGTGAGGATCGATGACAAGCTGCCCTTCACAGACCATGTTGCTATGCAAGATCAGGCTGTATATAACAGAGTATGCAGTACAACTCCTGGCCCAGGCATTGGTCTTGTCACATTAGGACTACTACAAAACTCTGCTGACATGAGCACTGGCATGTGTTTCCAAGCCACTGCAGATGATTTAAAATGTTTTTTAATGCACTTTTGGCATTCAGTCAGCCGAGGCAGGCACATGTCATTCCTCTCTTCAGATCACTACATTGACTACCTGCAGGGGCACATATTAAGTTCAAATTCTTGATGCTTACCCACAGAGCAGTCAATAGATCATCACCTGTATACGTGGAGACGCTTGTGATGTCCTATGCTCCTTCTCGACCACTTATGTCTGTTTGATAAAGGGCATCTTGTGATGCCAACTCAGTGTGGTATTAATTTTGAGTTCATACTCTTTTCATACGTAGCTTTTAGATGGTGGAGCAAGCTGCCCACCTCCATTTGAAATTCTGACTCCCTTAATGAAGCATTTGAAGACTCCCTTGTTCAGTGAATTTCTGTCTATCTGATGTTAGCTGTTATGTTTTATAATCCAGGAATTGCTACTAGTTTGTATTTTTGTTCGGAGCTCTTCATTTGTGGTAGTCAACTTTGTAAACTTGTCTTGTAACACTTGTTCCCAAACAGTCCCCCAGACTGATGTTACTTGATTTTGTTGACCTGTTTTGTAAGTTGCTTTAGTGTATGCTAAGCAAATAAAAGTTAATGTAATGTTCATACAGGTATGGAGGTTATGTTCTATATGTATTGTGCATAATTTTGACTTGATGAGGAAACAAGGGCAGTTAATTTTCTAGTGTATGTAAATTTACACAGTATGTCTACTATATAATAAAATGCTAAGGTCTGTGTGTGTATCGGGTCTTTATGAGCAACATAATTAGTCAATTTGGCTTTAATGATGCGACTGAAAGAGGAAGTGTGAGTGTGAGACACAGAGGGAGGAGTAAAGGCATAGGAGACACGCTGAGGGTTGCCATCATAGACAGAAAGCATAAAAGTAGACTGCAAGGTGCCTTAAAATGACAGGGTCTGAGAAGGAGACTTTAGGGGAACGCATTCGAAAGATGGATTGCCATTCAAGAGAGATTCAGACACCAAGGAGAGCAAGGGAAGTTGCTGAAGGTACATGTAAAGCAAGAGAGAGCAAAATACTTTTTTAAAGTATATTAACTGTATTCTGTTACCTGTCTTCATGACTAGTATACATTATATTAATTCACTGTATTCATTGGTAAACCTTCAATTATTTATGTCTATATTCACCTTTCTTTACAATAAATTCACCTTTTACTTTTATATTTTGTTATTTATTATCTTTTAACTGTTGATAATGAGATTGGGAAACTTGCTGCAAAGGAGTACGGTGTTGACCTGGCCTAGTCCAAGCTCTTTCTAGGCCTCAGGTCTGGAGGTGTAGCAGATATTTTGAGCTGGTTGTTGCAAGCATCCCACGCAAGGTTGGTCCCTGCATTGTATACACTGCAGCTTGAGTGTGGCTTAGAGGCTAAAATGTGATGCATATTACATAAAATGTACTAAATTTAAACATAATAATACAATTAATATATTAATATAATATTAATATATTATATTGTATACTATGGCAGAAGCCCTGGGCCGTTACCTGGCCAGGATGCCTTGTTATTGGAAGGTCTGGGGGAGGAAATAGGCACAGGACATTACTTCCCCTGGAGTACTAGGTGGCAGCCCCCCTGGGTTGCTACAGCACCCCGGATTCCCACAGGGCACGCTGGGACTTGGAGTTTGTGGGCTTAGCCCTTTTGGGCTCTGGAGGTTCCGAAAGGGGTGCTGCAGGAATCAGTGAGCCCTATTTTGTCGGGTTTCCGCCATACCCAAGAGTGCTTCCAGATCAGGCTAATGGGCCACTTCAAATACTCCTGGCTGCCAGATAAAACGGACCACCTCGCTTCATTCAAGGGACCAGAGTCGGGACACAAAGACAAAGAAAGAAAAAGAAAAAGGCATTGCTATTTGTGTTATACTTGCTTTGTACTGTCCTGGCTGGTGGAACACTATTTAAGAAGCATTTCCCACAACAAAACAAAAGCCTGTGTTGTCCTGGACTTGTGTCTGCATCTGTCTATGTTAGGACTGAGGAGCTGGAGCACCCTGTTAAGGCCACAATATATAATACATAATGTATTAATATTATATAATAATATATTTGTATTAAAAATATAAAATATGTTCTTTTTTTGGACACAATAAGCTGAACCTTCTATATTCAAATGTTAATGCCTTCAAATGAACATCTGGACAGGTCTGACCATCTTATTTCCACCTATAGCCCTATTATTGATTGCAGCAGTTTTTCAGTATCCAAGGCAGAAGTTTTTATGTGTGTTTAGAAGGTTGTTGTTTGTTTTATTATTTATAAATTTTTTTATATATTTCTCTTTCTTTCTCTCTTTCATTCTTTCTCAAGCTTCTTCAAAGTTCCAGTTCCACCTTGGGGACTAATAAAGTACATCTATCTATCTATCTATCTATCTATCTATCTATCTATCTATCTATCTATCTATCTATCTATCTATCTATCTATCTATCTATCTATCTATCTATCTATCTATCTATCTATCTATCTATCTATCTATCTATCTATCTATCTATCTATCTATCTATTGTCACACACACGCGCTTAGGGAGCCGCGGAAGGACCCAAACTGTTACATGAAACCGCAGGCCAGAAGGGAATGGTGGAGTACTAACCTCTCTCTCTTTGTTTTCAGCAGAAAGAAAGAAATGCCACCGCCATGAAGTCGCCTCCAGTAACTAACCACACAATATCACTTCCGTATTCCCTCTGTCGACCCCTGATGACATCAACATCCCAGCATCCATCTTGGTACCTTCCCAGTAGCCTTCACTTTCATTTCCGGTCCCTCTCCATAAAGATTCCCCCACTACGCCATCTTGTTGTCTGATGCATATTGTTATGAGCAATTTTTCTGACCTGAAGATTATTATTTACAGTATACGGGGCCGGAAGACACCAACCCTTTTTGCTTGTTGTGTCTTCTTTTTACACTATCTATCTATCTATCTATCTATCTATCTATCTATCTATCTATCTATCTATCTATCTATCTATCTATCTATCTATCTATCTATCTATCTATCTATCTATCTATCTATCTATCTATCTATCTATCTATCTACCTGATACCAATTAGGCAAGCCGAAAATTAGATCGACTCAGTTTGTTTAGACAATTCGGCTACTTCTGATTCGGCTTCAGTCTCTCCAGGTCCCACTGTAGTCAGTGTGCGGCTGAAGTCAGCAGCAGCAATTCAGCCACAGGGCGAGTGGGTAAGAGTAAGACGGGGGTCTAAGAAGCCAAAATTTAGTCCCTCGGCACCCAGGTCACCAATTCGGACCCAGAACAGATTCTCAGCACTCTGCAGCGTGCCTGTGGAAACTGAGAATAAGAAAGTGTTCATAATTGGCGATTCCATAGTGTGGAATGTTAGAATTCCAAACTATGTTAAACTAGCAGTTAATGTTAAATGCCTCACAGGGGCCAAGATCTCTGACATAGAGGCCACATTGGACCGAGTTACTGACGAGGAACTATCTATCTTATTGCTGCTGGAGGGGATCTTATGTATCATCCGAAAATATGGCAGCAAAACTGCCTGGCTGACTGATTAAAGAACCATCCAGGTCGCAGTCATGTGATCTTAAATCACAGGCTGTTGTTTATCCCACCTGTTACTATCCTGAAGCTGTTACCCATAATCCCTGTTGTGGGGCATCCAGTACATTTAGTCTTGATACAAACCTTAAATTACTTGATAACCAAAAATAAGGTGTATAATTAGACCAAGAGATAAAACCAGACCCTCCACCAGGGGCATCTGTAATATAAATTTACTTCAAATTAAAACTAAACATATATCACCTGTTCAGAAAGAAGCATGCAGTTTTAAATGCTGCTTATTGAACATTTGCTCTCTTGGCAGTAAAGCTGTTTTGGTAAATGATATTATATTAAGTACAAAATCTGATCTGTGTCTTCTCACTGAAACCTAGCTTAGTAAATGTAACAAATCTGAGGCGTCACCAGATGGATATTCGTTCCTTCATAAGTCGAGAGATTCTGGTCGAGGAGGAGGCCTTGGAATAATTCATTGTAACAAAATGCAAATCACTTCTAAAAATTTAGGCGACTTTACATTCTTTGAGGCATTCATTTTAAATATTAAAACAGATTCCAACACAATTATAGTGCTAGTCTACAGACCACCAGGGCCATATTCATTGTTCATGACTGAATTTAGCAATCTTTTATCTGATTTGGCTATAAATTATGATCACGTAGTATTGATGGGGGATTTTAATGTACACATTGATGTGGAAACTGACACTTTTAGCAAATGTTTTACTTATTTGTTAAATTTTGTAGGACTTTGTCAGATTGTCAAAGGTCCAACTCATAATCATAACTACACATTAGATTTAATCCTAACTTACAAAGTTGAAATTCAAAATTTAAATATTACTCCATTAAATGAAGTTATTTCTGATCGCTACTTAAATTACATTTGATTTAGTCCTGCCCTTGCCAACGCAGATTAAAACAAAGACTGCGACATCTAGATTGTTATTCTGCTTCAAAATTTATAGATACTTTGAGCAAGTCGAGGGTAATTGTGGAAAACCATTTAGATCAGTTAACATCAATTGTAAATGTGGAAAAGAATTTAGATCAGCTAACATCACATCATAATGTGACCTTGAGAGATGCTCTGGACGCAGTGGCTCCCCTTAAAACAAAAGTGATCAAAGCACATAGAAACTCTCCCTGGTTTAATGAAAACAGTTCAGCTCTTAAATTAGAGAGTCGAAAATTGGAGCGCAGATGGAGAACAACAAAGCTACATGTCTTTCAAATTGCATGGACAGAGAATGTTAAAAAATATAAAAAAACTCTCTTTAAAGCCCGCTCAGAATACTATTCTACAATAATAGATAGCAATAATAAAAATCCTCGGTACTGTTTAGAACAGTGGGTAAATTAACAAATGGGAATTCAAATCTACAGTGCAAAATACCAACAGATATTAGCAGTACAAACTTTATGAACTTCTTTAATGAGAAAATTAAAAATATAAGATCCCAGATTTCAGCATCACAGTACAAATCAAATACTAGCTTAGCAGACCCTGCCTCATATTGCATTCAGCACGTTAGTAATTTTAATCCTGTAACTGAGCAGGAAGTCTTAACTTTAATTTCTAAAATGAAACCCACTACTTGTTCCCTAGATCCAGTGCCAACAAAACTAGTAAAAAGTGCAATGGATGTTCTTGCAGCGCCTATTCTAAACATTATCAATAGTTCATTATTGCATGGCACAGTACCTGATGCACTAAAAGTGTCAGTCATTAAACCATTACTTAAAAAGTCAGACCTAGACCCACACATACTTAATAAATATAGACCAATTTAAAATTTACCCTTTCTTTCTAAAATACTAGAAAAAGTAGTCGCCAATCAGCTTCAGTCACACCTTACGCATTACAATTTATTTGAGATATCCTAGTCTGGCTTCTGCACTGGTCATAGTACAGAAACGGCAGTAACGCGGGTTGTAAACAACATTCTGATATCCTCTGATGAAGGACACTCCACTTTCATAATGTTGTTAGACTTAAGCGCAGCATTTGACACCATTGACCATTCTATTTTACTGCACAGGCTAGAAAATGATGTTGGCCTTAAATGCACTGTGCTCACTTGGTTTAGTTCTTATTTATCAAATCGATTCTAATATGTACAGAAATGTGCTGACAGTACTCCATTATTATACACATAAGTTCAATATGGTGTCCTGCAGGGCTCAGTACTGCGACCTTTACTGTTTTCAAATTACATGCTTCCACTTGGATCTATCATTAGGAAACATAATGTTAATTTTCACTCATATGCAGATGACACCCAGTTATACCTTTCATTTAGATCAAATGAAGCTTCTCCGATGTTGTCTTTAATTAGTTGTGTTAGTGAATTAAAAGAGTGGATGGATGAGAACTACTTGTCTTTAAACACCGATAAAACAGAGATGTTAATTGTTGGAGGGAATGATGCTGATCATAACAATATTTTTTCATCATTTAACTCAGTTGGAATCATCATTAATTTTACTGAATCAGCCCACAATCTAGGAGTTATCTTTGACTCTAGCATGTCATTTAAAGTACACATTACAAAGTTGTCCAAATCATGTTTCTTCCATCTTAAAAATGTTGGGAAAGTAAGGCGCTTTCTAAATAAACAGGATTCTGAGAAATTAACTCATGCATTTATTTCTAGTAGGATTGACTACTGCAATGTGGTGTTCATTGGATGTTCAAACTGATCTTTATACAGCTTCCAGTTAATCCAAAATGCTGCTGCAAGAATTAATACAAGAACAAGAAAATACGAACACATCACTCCAGTTCTTAAATCCTTACACTGGCTCCCGGTTAAGTTTAGGGCATATTTCAAAATCCACCTTTTAACATACTGTATAAAGCATTAAATGGCCAAGGTCTGGCTTACTTGTTTGAACTTATCATGACTTACAAACCAGAGCTCACATTAAGATCTCAAGATGCTGGTCTGCTTATGATTCCAAGAATTAATAAAATAACAATGGGAGGTTGAGCTTTTAGTTACAGGGCCCCTAAACTGTGAATGGTCTACCTGCTACTATAAGAGATGCTTTTAAATCCCGGCTGAAGACTCACTACTTCAGTTTAGCATATCCTGTCTAGAGCTGCTGATTAACTGTACAGACTGCATCTCTGTTGTTAGTCATTAGCATTTAAACATAAGTAACATGATGGTTATAATTTGTTACTAACTCTCACCTATTCTGTTTCTCTTCTCTGTACTCAAATGTGGCACTTGGTGCCACGGCCCACCTGCCAAGTTGTTTTGCCTGCCTAAGGTAAAGTCATCCCTGATGGAGGATTGCAGGAATCGTTGGGTAGAGGGGTCCTTTCATCGGATTGGCTGGCCCAAATGGGGGAGGCAGCTTGATGGCTGAGGTCTCCAGGACTCTAAACAAATCCAAATCATATTATGTGATATCATCTACTGTTAAATTCTACTCCATAGTTGCAAATTTTTTATTTTTATTTTTTATACTGTATTGAGGATTTGTTCAGTTCTGTGTATTGTATTTTATTGACCCCTTCTTTTTGACACCCACTGCACACCCAACCTACCTGGAAAGGGGTTTCTCTTTGAACTGCCTTTCCCAAGGTTTCTTCCATTTTTTCCTTACAAGGGTTTTTGGGAGTTTTTCCTAGTCTTCATAGAGAGTCAAGGCTGGGGGGCTGTGAAGAGGCAGGACCTGTTAATGCCCATTGTGGCACTTCTTGTGTGATTTTGGGCTATACAAAAATAAATTGTATTCTATCTATCTATCTATCTATCTATCTATCTATCTATCTATCTATCTATCTATCTATCTATCTATCTATCTATCTATCTATCTATCTATCTATCTATCTATCTATCTATCTATCTATCTATCTATCTATCTATCTATCTATCTATCTATCTATCTATCTATCTATCTATCTATCTATCTATCTATCTATCTATCTAAACACTGTTACAACATCTCTTTGAGACCCTGAGCATATCACTTCACATATTTATGAGTTATTGCAACTATAAAAATGTAGAAATTGTAATTTGCCAATTAATTTAAACTTTGACAATCTTTTTTATGATAACACTTCCATTTATGTAGCCCATTCACGTGTTATTAATTGGTATAAAGAGGATCCTCTGCTGTGTATATGAATCCAAGTGTCTTAACACTGCCGCAATGGGTTGAAGGATACCTTTCATTGCTGAACTAAAAAGATGAAGGTTGTATCTCAAATCACTAAATCATAATTTATGTTTGGGCCAGTAGCCATGTGTGTATCTCATAGACCCTGTGAAGTGGCAGCTCTAAGAATGTCTATACACCAAGCAGTATAAAAGGAAGCATCTCACTTCTGTAACAGCATGTCAAGCAGCAAAGCCATGAAACCTAATAGTGAGAAACTATGGAGTGTCCTGCAAGTAAACAGTATATTCATAAACACATTTGCCTTTCATAGCTCACTTGATAGTATATTGTAACAAACTTACATTGTGCCTACCACTGAAGCAGAGATGCAGAACAGAATAACTGAATTAGCCTTTTGAAATATGGGAATGTCAGTCTTTTGCTCTTTTGCAGAATGAAGGTTATTCTTTATGACTGATTGATTTCATACAAAGGTGTCTGTTGCTGTCTTGAGAGAAGAGGGCAGACTGGATCTAACCATGACAGAAAAACAAGGGGAAGACCCAGATACATAAAAGGATAAGAACATCAGAGTCTGTAGTTTGAAAAACAAATGCCGTGCACATCCTTAGCTGGCTTCTTCCTTAAACACACACTAAATACCAGTTGTCATCTGAAACAGGGAAAAAATGACCATAATATGCTTTTCAGGTAATTTTCTGCCCAATGCCTCTGTTCTTTTGCCACTTTTCTTTTTATTTGACAGTTTTACAAATGGCTATTTCTTTGAAACTCTGCCTCTAAAGCCAACATCCCAGAATTGTTTTTTCTCTGCTGGAAAGTGAGTTGACCTTCTTAAGTCGGGAAATGGCTTTAAAAATTTGCTAATCACCTGAAAATGCCCATATCTACATTTGGGGTAATAATTAAAAGCTTCAAATCAACTGGAACTGCCACCAGCGTCCCTGGAAGAGGACTTAAGTTTATTTCACCCCTACGCACAATGTGAGGGGTGGTAAGAGACGTAAAAAAAAATCAAGGATCACTGTTGGAGAAATATAGAAAAAAGTAAAATCTTAGGGTCACTAAGTCTCCAAAAGCACCATCAGACATCACCTCCATGCCAAAAGATTATTTAGAAGGCCCGCTAGAAAAAAAGCCTCTACACTTGCCTAAACAGAAATGTAAACAGTAAGAATGTGTTACATTCTATTGGAACTGATTATAACCATGTTCTGTGATCAGACAAAATGAAAATCAAATCTTTTGGCCACAAACACTCAAGGTGATTTTACAATAAAAAGTATAGCTGAACCTGATTGCCACTGTCACGTATGGTGGATATTCTATGTTGTAGTGGGTCTGTTTTCCCTTTAAAGGCCTTGGGAGCTTTTTGAGGGTACATGGTACCATTGTCTCCATGAAATACCAGGAGATTTTAAATTTAAATCTGGTTGACTGCCTAGAAACTAAAACTGGGTGGTGGTTGGATATTTAAATTGGATAATGGTCTAAAACAGACGATATGTTCAATTCAACACAAAAATGCGTAAAACAATACAAAATCAGGATCCTGTCATGGCCTCCTCAGTTCCCAGACCTCAACGTCATTGAAAACCTGAGGGCTGAGTTGAAGAAGACAGGGCACATGGGAGGACCCTTGAACCCTAGATGATCTTGAGTAATTCTGTAAAGAGGAATGGTCTTAGATTCCTTGCTTTATATTCCCAAATCTTAAAGGATGTTATAGTAGAAGACTCAGTGCTGTTTTATTGGCAAAGGGAAGCTGTAGAAATTATCAACTGAAGGGGTGTCAATAATTGTGACACATGTGGTTTTGTTAAGAATAAATTCACTTCACTTAAAGGTTGGATTTCTCTCATTTTTTCAGTGTGAGATTATGATTATTCATCAAAAGGTGATATTATTTTTGTAAACTTTTTAGTGATCTTTATCAGGGGGTGTAATAACTGTGCAAGAG
Source organism: Erpetoichthys calabaricus (assembly GCF_900747795.2). Taxonomy (NCBI): domain Eukaryota; kingdom Metazoa; phylum Chordata; class Cladistia; order Polypteriformes; family Polypteridae; genus Erpetoichthys; species Erpetoichthys calabaricus. Next base: position 46,797,265 of record NC_041407.2, read on the forward strand.
ACTATATATACAGTATATATATATATATATATATATATATATATACACACATGGGGGAACTATACAGTATATGTATAAAAAGTATGCCATATATACATCAATATGCCACACATGTGAATATAGATTAAATTATGATCAATTTTACTATCAGCAACTCCAATTCATAGTTCACACATTTTTTCTTATGATGGTGTTACATTTGTTATTTACTGGAATATGGGTTTTATCCCACTTTGTAAAATGAAAGGTCTATTTTGAGTTAAAATGGAGAGCAAACAGAGCATATACTCACAGCTCCATATCTCTGTCTGGTCACTATTTGTGGGGAATTTACACTGTTATTTTTTTTCTTTTTTTCCTCTGGGTACTACCAGATGTCAAAGAAATACAGATTAGGTTGATTGCAGAAACCTACAGTGCATTCAAACAAGTGAATTTAGAAAATGAATGAATTAAGCCAATACAAGTTTAATTGTCATTGTGGGTTTATCCTCAGCCTTCTAGCTTTACAACTTAAGCTTTTTGGCTTCTTTTGTAAGTCACTTTGGATATAAGTGTATATAGGATACAAGCAAATCAATGTAAATATAAATGTAAATGTACAATAAATGTCAGAGCAAGATGAAGAATGGAGACACTGTAAATCTTTGAATCTCTCTATAATTTTAATATTTTATGTGTACTCTCATACGCCTCCAACTCGACTTGTGGATGGAACTTTCAAGCTTTGAAAAGCACATTATTAAAATTGAGCAAAAAAAGCTGATTATGAGAAATGAGGAAGGCTAAAAACAACTGATGAAGATTTAGTATTGTTTTGATAGCCCTCAAGGAGATAGATAGATAGATAGATAGATAGATAGATAGATAGATAGATAGATAGATAGATAGATAGATAGATAGATAGATAGATAGATAGATAGATAGATAGATAGATAGACAACTTTATTTGCTCTTTAAATAAATAAATACATACATAAATAAATACACACAAGCACACACTTTGGTCTAAATGCACAACAGAATGACTATAAGGCAAGAAAATTTAAAAGAAAGAAAACTTCTCACGTAACTGTCACAGTTGCATTATGCAGACATATTGTACTGGCATTGGTATAAACAAGCCCCTGTACCGTTTCTTGACACACTTCTGCTAAATAATTCATTGAAAGTGCTCAGAGTTAGTGTTTCAGAGAGGATATGCAGCATCTTTCATAATGGCACTGTGTTTTGGTTTAATTCTCTCCTTTGCTACTAATTACAGGGGGTCCACAATGTGGACTATAACTGAGCCTGCCCTTTTAACTAGCTTGTTAAATTAGTGGGTCTCTCTTGAAGTGATGTTGCCAGCCCAGCACACCACAGCATGGAAAATCGCACTGACCATCACATAGTTATAGAAGATATGGAGGATGTCACTTTCCACATTAAAGGAACGCCGCTGCCTAAAGAAAAAGAGCCTATTCTGCCCTTTCTTATATAGTTCCTCTGTTTTGTGAGACCAGTCCAACCTGTCATTAATGTGAACACCCTTGTACTTGTAGGAGTGAACCACCTTTACATTCACTCCCTGAAAAGTGACCAGACATAGAGGCTCTTTGGTGCGATGAAAGTTAATAACCATTTCCTTGGTTTTGCTGATGTTAAGATGCAGACAAACAAACTTCTCCAGCTGACTCCTGTATCTGCCACCACATTATCAAACCACCCATAAGTACAGAATCATCTTTGATTTTATAGAAAAGCGCTATATAAATGTAATGAATTATTATAATTATTATTATTATTATATTAACAACATGATCTGGGGCCTCATGTATAAACGGTGCGTACGCACAAAAATGTGTACGAACATTTCTACACTCAAATCACGATATATAAATCCTAAACTTGGCATAAAGCCATGCACATTTTCACAGTACCTCCAACTGCTCAGTTTTGCAAGTTCTCCGCTCGGTTTTGCAAACTGGCGGCACCCAGCATCAAAGCAGTGCTACTGTTCCTGTGTGGTTACCCTTTCTTTTTCAGATCCACATCCCTGATGCGGCTTTATCATATACACTGAAACTAACTGCATATTGTTATTAGTTTAAGGCATCTGACTGTAATTAACCTGTAACAATATAATGGTCCAGGGAATAGCCAAAGTATTCCAAATACCATAGCTGCTTTAGTTTTGTTACTCTCACTGTACCTTCTTTTTCTTCTTTCAGTTGATCATCTTTTTCCATATTACTCTCACTGCACCACTCGGAGTATTTATATCACTATATCTGAGTGGGGAATCACAGATCTACAGCAGCTGATTGGAAAGAGAATTATCGGTATACAGCATCAAGCACACGCTGCCTCGGCCATGCTGTCTATTGAACTGCTCTCACACGGCAAATGCTTCAAAGCCTTTCCTGCATGGACCTCGCGATTCAGGAACAGTTTCATCCCAAGAACTATAAACGCACTCAATCAATCCATCAAGTGCTCCTTGTAGAACTGTTTGTTCTTATAAGTACAATTACCTCACTGTAAACTTGCACTACAGTTATAATATTTCACAACCTGAGCCACTTTATAAAGCACGTATTTACATATGATGACAATATCATTTTTAAGATGAAATGCAGCAAAATATGTTTATTATATTAAACAGATAAAACTTTAACTTCATTTAAATAATCTATATTGTTAATAATTAAACATGTGAGGAGCTGGAGCTCCGTTCACGGATTGTTCCTGCCTCACGCTGTATTCTTGCTGGTGCTGGAGCAATGCTGGAAGGACAGATGGATAGAATAATTAAACACATACTACGAAGATATTTTAATGTTCCTTAAACGTTTTGAAGAATCGGTGTTCTAAGCTTACAGATTGTGTGGCGACTGGGTATTTGGAGAAAGAAAAGTAAGGACAGGAATTGGGGGTTAGTACGTTTGAAAGAGACAGTACTGCTACAATAAAGTATTTCATCGAAGGTCGCGCATGGCGCAGCAAGCATCTTGCGTTAGACATGAACAATCACTGCGCTACCGTGTTCCCATGTTTAATAACATGCTTTAACTCCTATCATCATGAAAATGATATCAAGTATACATCTCAGTATTTAAATTATTCAGAGAGCTGTAATATCATGAATGTAATGGATTCTGTGTCCTGTCAGAGGAAGAGAAAGCCCAGAAGCATGTAATGATTCACACACATAGAGCACATAGAACATCAAATACAAAACAAAGCATTTAACGTGCTACTTTAGTTACAATGGGATTTGAGAAACTAGTAAATTAAACGATTTTAAGATGAAGTTTATGATGTTCTACTTTAATGACAAAATAAAGTACGTGATTAAAGTCGAAATTTCTAGATTAAAGTTGACATTTCATGCTTTTTCCCCACTGTGTGCCTTTTTTTTTCTCTGTACCTTAATAAGCTTTCATATGACACTCAGACGGTGGGCTACGACTCACCTTTTCACAGCGACTTTGATATGTGACTTTTTTTTATTTCCGGCACTGTGCGACTTTGTGAACTTGAGCTTCTCCTACACGATATGTCACTCGATCAACTTCCTTTTGTTGTTTATACCACTGTTTAAACCAACAAATAGTACGTTTTTCCTTGCCTCCACTTGATATTCGCTGAAATTCTTCTATTTTCCCTCGTGCTTTTGCCATTGTCTTTTCACAGAAGGCTGAGCTTAAGGGCTATTTATATTGATTTGCATATTCAAAGAGGTGTAATTCTGGGAGGAGTTGAGGCGGGACAGCAGGCGCGTGCACGTGCGTTACTATTCACGCTGACCGGGATTTATGTACCAGAAGAAAGTGGAAGTTGGAGTTCGCACAGATTTATGCATATGGACTTTTTTGTGTGTACGAACATTTCCGCTTTTGTGCTTATGCCAAGTTATAGTGTGAGTTCTACGCACGCCGTTATACATGAAGCCCCTGGTGTTATATTTCTAGTTGGAGGTGTACAGGGTGAAGAGAAAGGGAGACAGGACTCTTCCTTGTGGTTCTCCAATGTTGCAGTGTCAGAAACACAATTTTTGAGTCTCACAAACTGCAGTTTGCCTGACAGATAGTGTTATACAGGACACTACAGGCTCATCCACCTGCATATCTCTGAGTTTACCCCTTAACAAGAATGGGTAGATGGTACTGAAAATGCTGGAAAATCAAAAAACATATCCCTCACCAGCTTTGTCCAGGTAAGAATAAGCCTTACTGAGCAGACAGATAATTGTATCCCCCACTCCGATCTTTGTCCGACAGAGAAACTACAGTGGGTCCAGGTGAAAAGGCTGAAATAATTTTTAAAGATAAGCACACTGTAGCTGTTTGCTGCTCAGAAACATTACAGCTCGTGTCCACAAATCCTCAAAATCACCTTCTTGTTTTTAAATGATCTCTGTGCTCTATCACGATATTCATCTGGCATTAGCTATGCGTTACAATGGAGATTCAGAACACAGCCCATCAGGGAAGGAAACTGCAGACGTTTTGCATTTGGTGGGAAAAAGCTATAACTTCCATCTGATGCCTGTGGAAGACAGCAGCCCACCTAGCTTTTCCCGGAACTGACATTTTCTTTATGACGCACTCATTCTTTTGTTTGTTTTTGCTTTCTTGCATTTTTTTCCTCTCTCATCCTGTATGTATGAACACACATTTATCCTGTCCTGTCTCAGGTAAGAGAAGTGCCTATCTCATTAGTTTCTGCCACCCTATGCTTTTCACAAAGTGCTGACAAGGAAATTAAAAAAAATGCACATACAAACACACACGCACGTTTTCAAAGAAACAATGCGCACACACACACACACACACACAGCTGGTGGAGAATTACCATGTGTAAAGAGTGACAGCTGAGCTTAACATGGCATGACTAGAAGGGTTTTTTCATGCTCTTGAGTATAATAAAAATCCTGAACTGGTTTCATAGTGGACGTTTTTGAGACAATACCTGAAATCAGAGAATGTCAGAGATGTGAATTGGAGATGAAATCCTCACTGAGTCCCTTGTCTAGTCTATTCCTCTCCCGATGCAAAAGTGGCCAGCAATCCCTTAGCAGGCTAAATCTATAGAATGCTACTGTCTTATCATAAGCCAAAGGTTAGTTCAGTGTTTCTTATCACACACCTGAGTTCTTGATTAGATCTTAGAAGAATTAACAATACACATAGAGCTAAAAACACACAAATTGATTTCCAATAATGATTTCATTTCTACTCAGTGATGAATGGGCAAAGTGACCACTTCTTTCTTTTTTCAAATTAGTAATATTATTGTCCTTCCTAATTTCATTAAACTCTACTTTAGATATGTTACAGAATAATTGGGAAGGTCCTTTTATAGCAGCTGTAAGAGACCATTGGTGCAAAATTGAGGCAAAACTAAACACTAACTGGGAACTGTGGGTGAAGTGAAAGCAAAGCGATTGTCTTGCATAAAATATATCTGTCAAGAGAAAAAGTTTTACTTTGCTGATAAGAATACTGCAACAAAGACAAAAACCCAACTCAAGTAAATTATTTGCAAAAATACCCTCCATCCATCCATCCATCTATCTATCCATCCATCCTCTTCTGCTTATCCGAGATCGGGTTGCAGGGGCAGCAGCTTGAGCAGAGATGCCCAGACTTCCCTCTCCTTGGCCACTTCTAGTAGCTCTTCCGGGAGAATCCCGAGACATTCCCAAGCCAGCCAAAAGACATAGTCCTGGGTCTTCCCCGGGGCCTCCTCCTGGTTAGATGTGCCCGGAACACCTCACCAGGGAGGCGTCCAGGAGGCATCCTGATCAGATGCCCGAGCCACCTCATCTGACTCCTCTCGATGTGGAGGAGCAGTGGCTCTACTCTGAGCTCCTCCCGGATGACCGAGCTTCTCACTCTATCTTTAAGGGAAAGCCCAGACACCCTGGGCCCTATTATGGCTAATAAAAAGAAGAAGTTTTACCAAACAGTAACTGTAATACTGGATAACAGAAAAAGGTATAGGAACATTAAGAAATTAGAGTTCATGAAACTGGGAATCTGATAATTGACTATTCTCACAAAACAGTCAAAGGACAATATACATCATACATATTTGTAACACTGTAACAACAATCAACCACAAACACAGCAAATGACCCCAGATTACAAAAGATTCAACTTTTTATACAGAAGCCCAGGCAATAAATGAAAATAAGCATACCAATGGCTTTTTGGGTACTCATTTCTTTAGAATGAAGCAGAATAACATTAATGTATTTTAAGTGCTTTTTTTCAGTTCCAAAAAATAACAATTTTTCATATTCTATTAATAAATACTCATATTTCCACATTATTCAATAATCAGCTATTTTCATGTCTTTCTAACACCAACTGATCGGAGCTGCACACTCAGGAAGACACCTTCAGTCGTCGCTTAACTTTGTGTATCCCCTAGGCAGTGAGCGTATATGTAGCGACCACTGCTAAGCAAGACCCATGAAACATTGTGTTTATGTATTCTCTACAGCAGAGACACCCTGTCAAGTGAGAAAGAATTAAGCAATGACAAGAAACAGGTGACTCACAACTGTTACGGTAAAAGGTAAAGGCTTATTATCTTTTAAAGTTCCAGTTGTGATACACTTGCATGATTTAAAAAGTCACATACACTTTGCTATATAAAGGATAATGCCTGTTTTTTTAAAATAGTAAACAACGTGAAATGCAAATGTTTTATTTAGGCCTTCTTGGTGGCATAACTACAGTGCTGCTTTCTTCTGTCTGTAAGAAAAGTTGCACATTTCACTCTTGTCCAAATGGGTTCTTTGTCTAGTCATTTTTACTCTCCATCCCAAAAAATGAATTTCAGTTTAAATGGCCTAGCATGTGTGTTTAGTGTTCCTTGCAATGGACTGATGATTTCTCAAGGAGTATACAAACAAAGAGCCTTTATTATACTGTATATAGCATTAGGACATTTGAACATTCTAGACGAGAACAGGCCATTCAGCCCAATAAAGCTCACCAGTCCTATCCAATTTATTCTTCTAAAAAGAACATCAAGTCTAGTTTTGAAAGTCCCTAAAATCTTAATGTCTACCAGACTTCTAAGTAGCTTATTCCATGTGTCTATAGTTCTCTGTGTAAAGAAAAACTTGATAATGTTTGTGTGAAATTTACCCTTCACAAATTTACCCTTTACCCTAACCTTAGCATCTTTCTACTGCAAACACTCAAGTCTTCTAAGGCATATTACAATTACAGATACACTGTACAATAACTTAATCAAGGACACACATGAACTGAAATAAAAGCTGTTATGGTTTATTGTACAGTTCTTTATCTATTATGTTAAACCACCTTGATTAATTGCTGTCTTGTGTCTGATGATACCGGATGGGGTTTTACTCTTCTTCAGGTGATTAATAGAAGAAAGACTCCCAGAATGTTGAATGGATGGACAGCCTACTTACCAAATAGCACTCTGTATAATCTGTTTATTTTAAAACGGACACTTCTAAATGCTCCCTAACCGAAAAACATACTGGCACAAAACAATGAAATGTACAAATGAATGACTTTTACTACACAAATTCAAATGGCACCTATAAACACGTGAGGGCACAAACCAGAGTACTCTGGCTGCTAAGTGCATACTGCTCTTCTGCTCCTCATCCTTTTCTCTCATTCCATTATTGTTTTGATCTGTAGACTGTTATCCAGTTCTCACCTATTCCAAAATTAAATAATACCTTTCACCTTCACTTCTGTGGTCAGGGCTGTGTTATAAAATACTAAGACCACCAGGCTGCTCCAGCTCCTTTTAGTAGCTCATTAATCTATCTCTTTTACATTTCTCCCCAAAACTCTGTAATGGATAACAAAGACTAAGTATAAGTCTCTTGTCTAAACTGCATTTTTATGTGAGTTGTAGAGGGTCTCCTTCCTTTCGTAGTGCTCCACACTACAGTTTGTACCCTAGAAATCAATGGGTGTTCAATTCTGATTGAATTTAGCTGTAGTCTGTATTGTCACACCACACAGGAGGCTTACCATGCAATTCAATAGGTGTAGCAGGCCAAGCCTCAGAATTAGGCCTTCTATACAGGTAAAGTCATGTTCTCAATAAATGAATATTTCTTTGTAAATAGATAGCCTTTACATTATCCAATTTGTTAGAAATGGTAAATTCAGACCACTATGTGCACAGTAGTCAGTATAAACCAATTGAAAAATGGGCAAAGCCTTGGCAAAGGCTTTGTAGTAAGGGAGCTTAGCAAATGACTTGTGAATTTCACGTGGTGTAGAATTCTTGCATCAAATATGGGAATCCTGAGCCAGCCAGCCAGCCGTTTAAATGCCTTGTGCAGCTTGGAGCAGCAAGTATAAGAAATCAACAGCCAAGTAGTTACACACCATACCCCACGCCAAACCCTAAAACACCTCCATCTCAGCTTACCACCCACCTCCTTATCTCTGCTTACTACTAATGCAAATCTTCCACGTTGTCATAATCTCACCAATTACACCACTATCACACATCTCAGAATCATCCCACCTCAATAACAAACCAATAATGAAGAGCCAAATCACTTTAATTGGTATTGTTTGGCATACTGGTGCTTTGTAAAATGTGTACTTGTGTTGTTCAATTTGTAGTATTTATTCTTTTTAAAGCCATGTTAAACTGGCCCAAACACTTTTAGAACTCTGATCCTTACACAGTGGATGTCTCAGACATTTCAAATATTCAACATGCTCAACTGATGCCCTAGGGAGAGCAAAATACACGTCTGAAATCATTTACAGTATGCTGCACTCTGCAATGTGAACATTCATAAGGGACGCATTAGGTATAATTTCTGTGAAATTAATATTTAATAATGGAATAAAAGCCACACTGTATAAACAGTGATTACAAAAATGTAGACATGGGAGTGGCTATGGCTCCTCTAGCTGTGAACGGTTACTATAGTATATCCAAAACTTGCAGATGAGGAGTGCCAACTGAAAAATTAAAAACTCCTCAGAGACTTTCTTAAAGACAACAAAAGGCTGCTACAACTGTCACCTCTCAGGAGTGCTGATTACAATCCAAGAGAAAAGAATCCAAGAGAGGGAGCCTCGGGAAAGGCTCCTGGGAGCTCCAAGTGGGATGGCAGTGACACCTTGCTATGAAGCTATGGCTTTTTCTGCCATTGTGAGCCACAGCATCTTGCATGGTGGCGTATCCCCCAAACAGCACACGCTGCATTCCTTAATGCGACTTTGATAAACTAGACAGGCTGTTAGAAGCAAAGGCTCAGCAGTTTAGCAGTTACTAATTTTACCTTTTCTTTTCCGACTTTTATTTTAATTGAAGTTGTGCTTTTAGGCAAAGGCTTCCTAGGTGACGCACTGTACTTTATTATGTATCCCTGCAGAAAGCTTTTTTCATATAAATAAAACATAACAAAATGTAGAAACAAAAAGTGTCCCATTCACTAAATTATTTTTCAGTGTATCATTTTTGTAACAGAATTTTGTAAATATGAAAACACACGGCTAAATGTAGGCCTTATATTATGAGACTAGTGTGAACATATTCTGAGAGTATGGTAAAGTCCTCGCTCGCTCAAGAGCTTTTCACAAGCTGCTAACTAGTGAATCACTCCAGGTGACATTGCAGGACAAGTGTTGATATTCATTATCTACACAGGGCACAATGGAGTCTACTTTTATTTTTCAAACCACCCAGAGAGTTGGTGGTAGAGCCAAGATTTGACCTATGAGTTTGATTCTTTTTGTCACTGTTGCTACACAGGCTCTATCTGTGAATACAAACCAGAAGTCAACGATTCTAAACAAGATGACTAATTATACGCAACATTTACAGGTGGCTCAAGTGCAAAATAAACTGAAAAATAGGGAAATCTGGAAAGACAAATTGAGCTACAAGATTCTGGACTCCATGACCACATTAGCAGTATGCACCAGGTTGTTGGGAAATAATCAAACATGTATCTGTCAAACATGGGTGAAAAGTGTGCCATAAACAGTGAACAGCATATCTTGATTTACTGGAGTCTTTTCTTATTTTTATAAAACCTGGTTTGTCTGTATCAAGGGACCGTAGACACATATCTCCACTGTGTGGTTTTTAAGCACTTGGACCAGGTGTTCAGATCCCAGGGGACTTGATAATCAAACCTGCCCCTCATATGATCCGTTACGCAACTGCCGGACTGTACTTTGGCATCAGAAGGCCAGTAGATTGGGAAAATGAAGATATGTTTGGAAGAATCACTTGTGCAACAGACCCTTGAGACCAGAGGTTGTTGGTGAGTTTCCACTGATTCAGCACTTAATATTTTCCTTTACATTCTGGTACAGCATTTGCAGCACTTGACAATGTCAGATTGATTGGCTGGTACAAGAAAGTTGAGTACATGAGAAAATAACACTGTAAAGTATTATTGTACAAACTTTATAACTGTAAACTTCAGATCTTAATAATGACTATAAGGGATAAATAAATCTTTTGTAAAGTAGCTGCTGATTATCCTTTGGTTTTAGCCAGCTAATGGAACACTTTAATCTTTCTGTGAGAGAGGATATTACTGGCTAATAAAGTGTGATTTATTTATGGTTTATCCTTTGCAACAGCTTATTATTATAACATTTCTATGAAGGTGGGTTGGAGTAGCTTACAGAAGCAGTAATGGGCCAAAACATGTTTTCAGAGTGCGGACCATTCAAAATGTTATTACCCCTTACTTGGCTCATCTGCACTACTTTGCTGTCAAATATTGTCTTTAGAATCCTTTTACTCAAGGATACCATAAGGCAGAGAATCCCATCTTCATTACTGTCTGAAAACCCAATTATATATCTCTTGGCAAAGTCTTATTAGAGGCTCCTTCTAAAATGCTCTTCCCAAGTCTTTTCATTAGGCTCTTTCTATTTCAACGATTAAAACAAGATTTTTTTTTGCCTTTTTAATTACTTTCCCTTCAAAGAGATATAAAACCGCTGCTTTTAAACATGATATACTCCTGTTACCTCAGTGCAAAATACTAACTTGGTCTGCTAGCCTTAAAAGCTCTACTCAGAAACTTCCAATTTGCATTTTTTCTTACTTTCAATAGACAGAACTTTGCTAGTCCCCAGGGAAAAAAATGTGTCTTTCTAAATAAATAGATGGATAGATAAATATAAACAGTATGCACAAACACTTTCATCTGAAGACACACCAGAATCATTAAAAAAAAAAGAAAACTTCTGACTTGGCAGTCACAGACACAGTGAGGCATTATGCAGACATATTACTGTAGTTTCTTGACACACTTTTGCAGAATAATTCTTTAGCTGAAAGTGCTCAGTGTTAGTGTGTTTGAGAGAGGACGCGCAGAATTGTTCATAATGACACTCAGTTTTTTTTTTAACTCTTGCCTGTGCTACTTCATCCAGGGGGTCCAGTGTGTATCCTATAAATGAGGCTGTCCTTTTAATTAGCTTGTTGATTCAGTGGGCTTCTCTTGAAGTGATGTTACCAGCCCAGCCCGTCACAGCATACAAAATCACACAGGCCATCACAGAGTTGTAAAAAATGCAAAGGATGTCACTTCTCACATTAAATGAATGCAGTCTCCTAAGAAAAAAGAGCCTGCTCTTCCCTTTCTTATCAATACTACCCATATGTGCAGAATCATCTGAGAATTTCTGCAGGTGACATGACCTGGTGTTATATTTAAATTCTGAGAAGTACAGAGCAAAGAGAATAGGAGACAGGACTGTTCATTGTGGTGATTCAGTGTTGCTCACATCCATATCAGAAACACAGCCCTTGAATCTCACAAGCTGCTGTTTTCTGGATAGATTGTCCTTTATCCAGGACACCACAGGCTCATCCACCTCTCTGAATTTATCCCTTAACATGGATGGCAGAATGGTACTGAGGGCTCTGGAGAAATAAAAAAAAAACATAATCTTCACAATGCTAGATAACTGCATCCTCCACTCCAGTCTTTGTCCAATAGGCAAACTGCAGTGGGTCCAGGTGATTTTTCACAAGAGGACTCATATAGTTCAGGACCAGGATCCTCTTTTTGTAAATTTTTCTATAGTTGTACTTGATTTCCATACCTTCATGCCTAGCACTTTTGAATTAAACCCAGATTTGCAGTTTGCAATTTGAATGTGATAGCTTTCTTGGGTTTGTATAGTTTCTCTTGACACCTATGCTAAATGTCTCAGGTCCTCTTGATGTCAACCAGTGGTGCATTTTTACTGACAGTTATGCATGAATCTGTTTCGATATTTTAGTGTGTTTGTTGTATGATAATATTGTTGGTTTTGTAAGGCATATTATATTGTTGCTTGCCATTAATCACAGTATATAAGGTGATGAGAGATTGATTAATGTTTCTTGCTAGGTCACAAGAGGAACATCTGGTACCATCTCAGCAATGCATGTGTAAACTAGGAGGACTTCGTTTGGGTGGATCTTCCTTCTAGAGTACTGATGTTCCTGTCATTCAGATGGTGACTGTAGAAAGAAAATACATTTTCAAATAGAAGGTTGTCTTGAGCTAAAAGTCTTTGAAGAATTGTATGTGAGAGGATTTTACCTATCCAGCTACAGAGGAAAATTTGCTCGAACCACTTAGGAGATTTGCTAAAAATGTAAGTGAGGTTAATTTTTCTAAGAACACTATGGTAAGATAAATTAATAACACAGCTTCTCAACTTGATACACAGTTTCTAGAGGGAATTATGAAATTAATGTGCTACACAGTTTAGGTAGAAAATTCAAGATAAATGGATAGGAAGACTATTTTGATAGTGTGTGTTTGATTTGTGGGCTGTGTACCCTATTGTTCCTATACAACAAAACTATGGTCAAAATTCATTAGGCTACTGCTAAAGTTTTTAATGAATAGTCTACTGATGAAGTGACCTGGAAATTCTGTGTTACGCTTTATATGAAATAGGTGGCAGCTATAACTGGGATGATGTCTAGCTTCAATAATTGTGTAAGAGAAGTTAAACCTGAATGTTAGTGTATCATTTATTTTGTTATGACTGCATTTAATTTAGAAGTCCAATGTAAGTCATCATAAAGTAGCGTATTAGCTATCCATCTTACTAGATCTCTGCTCCAAATTTTCATTTGAAGTTCTTCATCAATATTAGAAATGCTCAATTCACTCTACACTCTGTCAACAAGAAAGTTTGGGAACGTCTGAAAAATTATATTGGGGTGCAAAAATGGGGAAGAAGTAGGAAAAAATGAAAAGTCATCCAGTTTTACCTAAAATATGCACTCCAAACATATTTATAAAAATGTGGCAATAGTGCTTTAAAATGTTTCACCTTCTGCATGAGATCTCAGACATACTGTAGGTCAAAACCTTGAGAATGTCACCTTCCCAAATGTCTCGTAAGTGTATAATCATCAACAGACATGCAGTCAATTGCAGTTGATTTTCAGACTATATAGTATCTAAATTGTTTTTATTTATTTACATACTAAATAGTCACAACAAATAAAGCGCTTAAACATTCAGGAAATTAAATATCTTGAATATGTCAAACAGACAGATAGCAGCATATGAGTCGATGACCATGACATTAAGAAGATTATGCAATTTCGATACCTCAGCTCGATCCTCTCCTCGGACATCAACACTCTACCTGATTCTCGAACCCACTTCAATGTGGCCTGGTTGAAATGAAAGCAAGTCTCTGATGTACATTGTGACTGGACGATGACCATCTACTTAAAGGTGAAAACCTATAAAGTGGTTGTTCACCCAGTCATCCTTTATGGATGTGAATGCTGGCCAGTAAACATGAAACACAAGCAGCTCCTCCACACCATGGAAATGAAGATGCTTTGATGGTCACTAAGGCTCACCCAATTTTACCGCGTCATGAACGAGGACATCCAATGGATGATGGGTGTTGTGCCCATCACTGGGAAGATGAACGATGTCAGGCTCCGGTGGTATGGACATGTCTTCCTATGCGCCAGTGACTTGGTAACGCGAACTAAACTCTGTTTCAGCCGACCATCTGGCCTACTGAAGCGCCAGTGCATGGACCGAATTAAGGATGATATGAAGCACACTGATGTTGCACCCGAGGATGCTCTCAGCCATGCCAAGTGGAAATGTGCATGCCAGACAGCGGACCCTGCGAATATGCGGGACAGCCATTAAGACAAAGATATATCTAAATAGTTCTAGGACTATCTGAAAATTACAAGAAAAACTAAACCAAAAGTCAATAATTTAAAAAAAACAAATATAAAACAATTGCAATGAAAAAAGTTGAACAAAGCAAGTGAATACCATGTCTTCTGCCTGAGTCTAGATTAAAATCTGAAGCTAACTGTCCAAGGATTTTCACTATTGAACCAAACCAGCAAGTAGGCAATTTACTAATATTTGGAGCCTCAGTGCTTTCCTACATATTAAAATAGTATGATAAGACAGAACTGAACTCTGTGCTCTTTTTATACTGGTTAAGGGGGCTGCAATGATGGCTATTACTGACTTACCTGACTGCTCTTATCAATGTCTTCACCGCTGGCATGATTTCCTCCATGGTGAGGTCACAGTGAGTAGTTTTCTCATCGTTTGCATCTTCTGATGCTCCTTCCACTGTCATTTAAATGAAAAATGAGAAAAAGATGACGTGCCAAGTGTTTGTCACCTGCATGAGAATGCCAAATAACATTCACATCTCCCATGTTTTTGGATGTTCATGTGAACAATCGTGGAGACTTCCAACATAACTTAAAACACAAAAGAAAAATTAAGAAGTCTTCAGCAACAAATTTCTGTCTCAACAGATTTGATTAAATTAAAAGACATGCTTTCGTGGGTGGGTACACTGCATTCCACGTGGAGAAAGCCCCCAGGTCTGGAAAAGACTTTTTGTAGTTGAGAAAAAAAGACTTTTATTACCACAAGATATGACACTTGAGTGCTAAAGGAGTTAAACCTGTTTTTATCCTGACTTAAGTTTGGAAGAAAGTGTGTTTTCTTTGCAAACAAAACATCCCAAGGAAGTGAAAATGCTGCTTCCTTATCATAAGATCCAAAGCAAAAAAAAACAAAAATATCTACTATATTTTGTTTAGAATGTAGTGTTTGGAAGAGGTCACTTGTTGGACAAGCCCATCCATCAATTTTCTAAACTCAGGTATCCCATTACTTGGATGTGGTGAGCTACAGCCAACCATAGATAGAGAACATCATAAGGGCACACTGATGTGAACAGCCACACTCACTCATTCAGGATAAATTCAGAAGCATTATTCAACCTGACCAGCACATCTTTGTGATGTGGTACGAGAGCAAAATAGGCAGAGAAAACCACCATATGTAGTACACGAATTGACTAAAAGAATGAAGTGTCCAACACCAATGTTTCAAAAGACATGGAAGTTAATTGGAATGTCGGGAACAGTATCGCCTGTGAAAAGCAATATGTTAAATACATTAGATAACCTATCAAAAGGATAAAATAGCTAAAAGTTGTCTCCATACATGATGATAGAAGGCTCATTAACCAAAACACTGTGTCTCTAACCTTCTTTTTATTTTTTTCATTGTGGAAATAACCCTGTTTTTTTATCATTTTGCATGGGTTTTCTCTCTTTTTTCAATAGAA
The DNA here is from genome assembly GCF_900747795.2 of Erpetoichthys calabaricus. Classification (NCBI taxonomy): domain Eukaryota; kingdom Metazoa; phylum Chordata; class Cladistia; order Polypteriformes; family Polypteridae; genus Erpetoichthys; species Erpetoichthys calabaricus. Next base: position 46,812,894 of record NC_041407.2, read on the forward strand.
TATATGATATAGTTGACTTAATAATAAAAAATACACTCACTCTCAACAGTTGGCCGAGGCTTATGCCTCAGTGAGGCACGGAATCGAGTGCGGTCATTGAAACTCCAGCTCTTTTGTACTTTGGTTGGGCTGGTTGTTTCTGGAACATTCTCTGTGCTGGGTGAGTTTCGGACAGTTGGAACAACATGAGGTTTTTTTTGGAATCCTTGGCTCCGTGAGTTGTTCATTCTGATCCGTTCCCGAAATCCAATTTTCCCACTGAAGTGCCAGCAGGAAGAGAAAAACAGCATTAAATGTTAAAAACAAATCTCCCTTGTGTTATTTAGATGTACATACAGATAAAATGATATAATTTTCAAAATATCTGCAAGACAGAAAGTCAGTTTAATTCAATAAAGATAGAGACTTCTCTATAAGTATATCTATCTAATGACATGTGTGCCCAAGAAGTTTTAATTAGATTTGGAGCGTGTTTACAATAAAACTGTACTATATTGACATTACTTTTATTTTTGCTAAATTGCTCATATGTATGGGCAAACAGACATAAGCAATTAAGCAGGTGCTTTCAAAAACATAGGGGATCTGCAAGGGATTCTTAGGTCAGCAATTTGCTACCTCTTCTGACTCTTCCCTAATGAATGGTGTTGTCTGAAGGTGCGACATCAAACTTCTTCCCAGAGGATCAGAAATGAGCACCTTGGAGGCTACCCCTCTCCAGTGTCATTGTCATATCTCACCTGCTCCATCTGACAGAATGCTAGCTACCATACAAATCTGTGATATAGTTTTCTTATAAATTATGATAACAATGTAACTAGGATGTTGATATGCTCCAGATCAACAAGGAGCTACGCTGGCTTGCATTTTGCCTTTGAGAAGATTCCAAACATCAATATAATTCAATTTCTATAATATTTCATTTTCATATAGCTGAGTTGCTTAACAGGGAGTTTTCCCCCATTCTCCTTCCTCTATCTGAGCTGTCTGGCATGGCTAAGGAATACGTAAAAAACACTCTCTCTTATATTTGGCTGAATTATACAATCAGCTTGGTGCAAATTCATATAGATCTGATTACATAATAGACACAATCACATTATTTTTCACAGTCAATTAATACAGTTGCTGCATTTCCAACAACATTATATACAGTAACATCTGGAATCAAGCATGCTTTATAAAAATGCATTGTGTCTTTTAGCATTTGGTTGCAGTGGTCAAACTAAACAATGTCTCACAAGAAGCAGCAGGTGCACCAAAACCTGGTATAGCTAAATAAACAGCAGTGTATTTCAGTTGAGGTTACTCATACTCTAAAGATCACAACTATAAAGGTGCTAGAAGAGCAGTGGCAAACTAGAAGCTCCCATTAAGATGCCCATGCAAAGAGCAAAGGGTATGCAAAAGAAAGCAGATGTACAGTAAATAGCTCTACACCCATCCACGTGAAAAGACATTTGGCATCTCATAAAGTGACATAAAGAAGTTGAGATTTGAATTGATTGTTATTACAAAGTCCAAGCTAAAGAAGAGCTTGGATAGAAGAACCACATCTTTAATTGTATTAAGGTTTCTAGTCGCTTGATTTATAATAAAGTTTATAAGTTTTGTTTAGGGTAATCATCTGTGACAATAGACCAGGATTAGGGGACAAGTGCTTTTAAATTGGATTTGTAGATGTCACCTAATCTGCAGCAGTGGCATTTGTTGTGGAGGAAAGATTACTCTAGGAGAAGAAGGTATAAAGCCCACCAGTCATGCTGGAGGTCCCAGTTTTAGAAGGCCAATAGAGCTTTAAAAATCAGTTCAGCATTGAACAGGTTAGTGCTAATATAGTATATTCACTCTACATATTTAGGTAAGTCTGAAGTCATTTCCGTTTTCCTCTCAGTAGATTATCCAGGCACAATTAAATACCAATACATCTTTCTTAACTGCTGTGGTTTGTCCTAATCATGCAAACACAAGCTCAACATGCATAGACACAGTCCCATTTTACCAAAAAGTCAGTGAAGCCCTATGATGATGTGATCTTGCAATGTTCCAAAAAGATCTCCACCATATCTCACTGGAAATCCTACTAAGATAACTGTTAGCCATTGAGATCACTTTGGTAAAAATATAATATAGATGTGATCTTCCTTATTGTTCAAATGCTATCAGACCTAAACCAAGATATTGCTTATTTGCATTTTTGTGAAGTCATGGAGGAGATGACTCTTGAAACCATCGTTCTCAACAGCAGTCCACAAAGTGTGGCAAAAAAAAAAAAAAACAGTAAAAAAGAACCCTTTATTCAACTTTGCAGACAAAATGCAGTTGTGGTGCACTTTAGCCATACTACATGACCATAATGGAAGGAAGCATGCCTTGGAGAAAGAAAATAGATTTTCAACATGAAGTTGCTTTAAATGTACTGTAAGTTTTAAAAATGGCAAATTGCAATGTACAACAATTTAGTCGAAAATCAATTTTATTTTTCACTTTGGCACCCTGTCAATTCTGCTTCATCTCTTTTCACTACAACATGCACAATCCCTCTCCACAACCTAAGACAAAACACAAGAAGTCCTCAAGGAAAAGTTCTTAAAAAACACACAACCACTAAACAAAATCATCTTATCACAACCTAAAATCAAACGTGCATCCACTCAGGTGTCAATGCGAAAAAAAGCCAGCAGGCCCAACAGACCTCCGGCCCAAGGGGTTTACACAAGTTTAGCAGCTCAGCATGCACGAGGATTCGCTCATCTGACATTCCGGAATCAAGAGCACTGGCGTGAGGGCAAGGCACCGATGCAGGGCGCATGATACCTCTGCTTGCGGCCGCCGTGAATCCAGAAGAAACTCCGCTTACCATTAAAGAGCTGACTGAGGAGAGACACAGAAGTCAAGAGGAAAAGAAAAGAAGGTTAAATCAGGGAATGAGAGAAGCAGGAGGGACTTAATATAAGGGAATGCATGGGGGAAAAAAACAAATTCTTCTCGGGAATTATAACATGGTTAAGAAATAAAATAATAATTCGGACAGCAAACAGGAGAATGAAATTGAACACATTTTAGCAAAAAAGGTTAATGCATATACAAGAGAACAACGTAGATAAAAGGACATTTAGATAAGAACAAAAAAGAAAAAGAAATTTAAGTGAAGAAATGGGGGCAGGAAAATGAGTTTTTTACAAGGAAAATACAAATTGAAGTAAAATGATAATAAACACATAAAGTAAAAAACATATGTATAAACGAGAGCAAGAATAGTTAACAAAGTAAATAAAAAGGAGTTTAAACAGTGTGGAATAAGGAGATAAATAAGATGGCATAAGACAGAAAGTGGGATTTAAACAAGAGAAAAGGAAGTTCGAAACAGAGGAGGGAAAATGTATTTTAAAAGTACAAAATTAAGTGTAAATATGAGAACAAGAAAAGGAATTTTAACAAATGGACATATTTAAGAAAAAGACGTTTAACAGAAAAATAAATGCAGAGAGTTTTACAGGGTAAAAAAATAATATGAAAGAAAAATATTAATTACAGAATTGCTAATTTAAGTATAAAACAGAACATCTGAAACATAAGTGTGCTGTATTAGGAAGACAATAGCTGTTAATGATGGGAATGTTAATGAATGACTGAGATGGGATTAAGAAAAGAATGGCAATGAAATGTTAATGCAAGGACTGAGGCAAAAATATAGCTACTTTTAAAATAAATGAATAATTTTAGGGCAGAAGAACATACAGCCAAGGAAACTGGGACAGATAAGCAACAGAGAAAATATGTAGTAGAAGGAAGTGCGAGATATCTGCAAGCAATGACGCAAACTCACACTTAGAGAGATGGAGGAGCGTACACCTAGGAGCCTGGCAACCCTAGCCCTGTACAGGCTGTATTGTGGGGATTCCTGCCCTGACTTGTGTTTGATGCCCAAACTATCGCCTATGCCAGGAAGGAGTTAACCAAGAACTGGGATTAGTGGTGCTTTTCTGGGAAACAAACCAAAAATCTCTTTTTTTTTCTTAATATAATTCCCATCAGCTTGGTACGGCATGACTTAATCCGTTTATTTTCTTCACAGTTTTGTTTTTTCAGTAGTGGCTGGTTCTCAAAAAAATGCTATGCTCAAGTAGCTCCTTCACAAGGCCTGAGTGACTGTAGAATTTCCCACCTTAGCTTTCAATGTCCTTAAGTGTTGTGAGCAGTTCTTAAGATATTTAAATACGGAGGTAGTTCTAAACAGGTCTTTTTGACTGCATAACATTAGAAGCATTTGCAATGGGGAGATGGTGATCAGTAACAGAAAGGGAATTTATTTGAAATATTTGCTTATATTTATTAAAAAGAAACATTTAAGCAAGCCTTATGAAATATTCGTGATGTTGCTCTTTTAAGTCTTCAGTGAGGTCTGCCTTGATAATAATGGCCACCGCATTAGTATTCAAATGCTTACTGTATGCTAGACCCTGTTTTGCTGTAAGTTTCCCCAGTATATGGTTTCACCCTCTCCTCCAGAAAGGTCATTCCAACCCATCAAGGCCATAATCATTTCGGGGAATTGAGATGCCAATCAGACCAATAGACGTGGACACATATCTTTTGCTGTGGAGTCCAAAAGAAGGAAGAACATCTGGAATACAATATTTTTTCTCAGATGTATGCTACAGTAAGCACAACCAAAATTTACCCACAAGCAGAAAGGGTCATGCATAACATCCAGTACATTTATTTAATCTAGTCATTGACAAAGAAGAAGGAAGAAGAGTCTGGAGAACAGAATCAGAAGCCAAAGATCTGAAAGCTATCCACACAAAGAGAATACAGAATGCTCTTTGTGCATTTTGGGAAATGCAGTAGATCTCCTGAAATGCGTATTAGCTAAAGAAGTTTAACAGCTAAAGCAGGGTCCCTATCAGCAAAGTGACCTCCTCCACAAAGGAGAATTCAGACACATATTTATATCTCAAATATCTGTTGCTTCTTTGGTCAACTGTAATTCTGACATCATGAATGTCAGCATTAAACTGGGTTTTGACGTTCAATTCAAATTAAGTCTAATTTAGGAGCACATGATTTACTGTGTCAGCAAATCAATTATGAAATACTCCATTACCTCTGGACGGGGTAAATGAGGCAGAGGGTAGCTCTGTCAGTGGAGAGTGGTAACAAGCTGATGAGGTGTGCAGAATAAAAAAGGATAGCAAGCTTCTTCTAATACCAAAGGTATCCCAAAATATGTTTACACCACCCCAAACAAAAAAACACAGAAATTTAAACTATAAAAGAAGAGAAAGAGTGGGACTACAGCACTCCGCTAGTATGTTTGGAAACATTAAAAAAAAAAAAACAGTTAAGCAAAAAACAAAGTAGATTTGCTCTAAGAAATATTAAATATTTCCCTTCCGTGATGCCTCCAGGGCTCAACAAACCTGAACAAGGCCTCCTCCTTCTCTCTGTGCTTACTGTCGGTGAATAGATGTGACATGAGAAAGATAGGGGGAAAGACAGAAACAGTAACAGTAAGAAATGAAGTACAAGTCTTTGAAGAGATGAAACTGGAGTCACAGCCCAACCCCAAGTCTCACAGAGAAGCAGGACATTCAAGTGTGGTGGTGAGGCAACTTTACACTTATTATTACTATTATTAATATTATGGCTTGCTATAAGGTGAAGATAGACTGGGAGGCATGTCATATACCTAGCAGAGCCAAAACTTAGTCACCTGTCCCCACATCCTCCTGGTGTCACCTGCTTCTATTCGGGGGTGATCTGTACAATTAATAAAATGACTAGAGAAAGGCAGAGTGGTTGATCAAAAAATGACTGCAGTCATGGGTGAGTTTCAAGAAAGTGATACCACTGACAGGGATCATGGCACTAAGTGAACTCATGCATTATGGAAAAAGGATTCTGAACAATAAACAAAAGTAATCAAGGTGATATCCATTGTTAACCACCTGCTGTTTCATAAATCAGACAAACAGAAAGAAGAGAAATGCATATCATATACAAGGTGAAGATTCATTTGTGTGTGTTTCCAGACGTGCACACCTCATCTTGAGATGGGGTTACCCACCATTCTGACCCGTGAAGAGCCAGTACACCAGAACAAGATGAGCCCTACCTCTCCCCTAGCAGGTCAGGGGAAACTTGTGACTTGTGTTCCATCAGAAGGCCGCCATTCTGTACAGCAGGGTTTTCATTAAATTTCTTCAGGGCCAAATTGCGTACACCTCTGGCCCGTGAGCGGTGAAGGTGGCTAAACAAGAGAGATAGCTCTCTGGGGAAGGGTGGGGATTGGGTTGGTGGTAAGGTATCATACACAAAAAGAAGAAACAAAAACAATTTGGAAATAAAAAAGAAGGATGAAATAATATAAACTGTGAAATGATTTTTTTAAAAAGACAGTGCTGTTAAATAAGCATCACAGGATTATCTGCACTGATAATTCAAAAGTTGAACCAGTCTTGAATTGCCTGTCTTTTTAAAATCACCTAATCATTAAATGAAATAATTAAAAATAATGACAAATTGAATGACATTAAACAAAAGTCTAAAAAGTAAACAAATTAAAAATAGGATACACTTCAAAATACAGATATGTTAATTATATTGAAATTAATGCTTGTGCACCATGACCTCTGCATGTAAAGACTAAGCGAAATTTGGTGATTGGTCTTTTCTAGTAAGGTAGTGCTGTATTTTGAAGTGATCCCTAAAAACAAAACTAGTAAACCTAGAAAGGGGTACACACTTGGAAGATCCTACATTGTGGAAAAAGTCGGAGGTGACCTGGGTTTGACATCACAGTAATTGGGGAGAACTAAAGATGGCTTTGTAAAATATGATTTAGGAATTGAGAGGGAAACCAAGCAGCATATGCATTTTTAATACGTTTGTGGATCTTGTGCAGTTTTTTCTTAATATCTACAACTGCACTGAACATAAAAACATGGCAGCCAAAATCTAATTATTACCCATAAATGCACTTTTATGGTTGTAAAAAGTAGGCTAGTGCAGGGTCATTATTTTCTTTTTCAGCTGAGTCTCAAAATATGCAAGAATAACATGAATGATTTATGGAATGCAGAATTATTAATATTTAGACCTCTTTTCAAATTTGATTTACTGTACCTAAACATTAACCTTAATAAACAGATAAATTATCTAAAACAAATTGTCAATAAATATTCATTTTTCACATTGAAAGCTTCGCAAGCATTCCATCTATTAAATGAATGACAGTGAGGCTGAAAATCAAGAGGCCAGGATTAGTTCTTGCAGAATGTCAGCAGGGAATACATTTTTTATTTTACTTTTCATCAGAATGTTCTGGGAGTTACACAACTTGGAATCCCATTTCTTTTTTGTAACAGTTTTATGTATAATAATTAAGTTACATTCAGAATTACACATTGTTCCTTACCTATTGAAATGTTATAAATTAAACACTATGTTCAATTGTCCATAATAAGCTAGAACACTTCCACCAACAAATATTTTGGTCTTTCTAATAAACCACTGTGTTAAAAACTTCACACCATCATGGAGCCCAGTTTGGTCTACACTGTGTTATTCAACAGTGTTCGTGTATTTCAGTATAGTATGTGCATTTAGTCCAGAACTTGGGGAGTTATAGACTAAAGGTTTTTTTTTATATTTTGATAATGACTTTATGGCCTTGCAAATGCTTTAATAAAACTTGTAGTTAATGTTCTTAATTGGCTGTCAAGAACAATACCAGGAATCACAAGTCTGATGTACCTCATTTTACATACTGTACACCACACACAAATAATTCACTTATTATGCAGGTTGTCAACACCTCTGCTCAGTTCACCACCTTCTTATAAAGGATGATGCTTATGTGAGCTGACCAGTTACAATTACGCATTTTTTATTTTTGTTTTCATATGACATCAAACACCTAGATGGGTTTTAATTTAACCCTTCTAAAAAAAAAAAAAACAACTTGTGGATTGAAGAGGAGAAAAACACATTGCATTCCCATTGCAACAAAAGTGGAGTTAAGTTGATTACCAAAATTCAAAATTTCAGGAAGACGTCCTATTCTTAAGAAATAAAGTAGCTGATAAGTTGTGGCTAAACTGAGACTGGTGGGTTTATCACAATGCCTCTGAATCACTGAGAAGGCATTTGCCATTACAATGGAAATATACATATGTATGAATATTAGGCAGGAATGTAACTTAAAAGTTCAATATAAAGATATTCCTCTTCAGTTCCTGACTTGAATGTAAAACAAATGTGTTTGCTTGTTTTTTTTTTTAATTAATTAATCACTTGACAATAATATCAGCTGTTGTGCTGCTGTACACATACAAGAAACTGTCTGCACAATTATGGGCTCTCCTAGGGGAGAGTAAGTGTTTATGTAAGAAGTTGTATATATTTTTGTATATGCACAGTGTAAGGTTTAGTTTCTTCATGCACCATTAGCTTGATTTTTTGTCTTTATATATAATTGCTATTTGTCTATTAATATAGTCACCAGATTGTTCTCCTCAATATTATTTACTCATCTCCCCAAGGTTATATGATGTATTGGATACCTTAAACAAATTGATAATAGGTAAAAAAAAATGAGCTTGTTGCCAAATCTTAACCTACACAAATACTACTAAGGTCAGCAAAATGTTATATTAACATATAATGCATTATAATAAATAAAACTCTCATTATCTACACTTATATATGTAGATTGTACCTACATCTTTCTTGGAAAGAAGGACTTTATTCCAGCTCAAGTTCTACAATGTGGGGCTTCAAACTTTAGTTGTTCTTCCTACACTTTGTACAATTCAAAATGTAAGCATTTCTTTCCAAGTATTTTGCAGATTTAGCAGTCATACACTCTTTTATAGCTTGAGACACAACTCAAGACAAGTTATATAATGACAGAATCAAAAGCTACATTTCTTTTTACAGATGTCAAGCATGACAAGATGGAGTGGTTACCTTAGCAGAATGCTTTATTTTTATTAAAGGGTAAGACTCTCCAGTCTACTACTACAGTCTGTCATCCTCCCCACATGTTCACACCTACCTGAATGATGGTAGCATGGTATCATAGAAATACCAGGTCGCTGTCAGGTAAGAGTGGTTCACATCAGTTGAATAGAGTCGCCAAGCAGCCTGTTGGTAGACATTTTTACACAAACCACCATAACTTTTTATTTCAGTCATACTTATATGTATATTAGACATTAAGCCCGTTACAATAACGGGTGCTAGAATAGTAGTGCATAAACATTAGTAGGAACAGTCTATGTTAAATGGCAAAGGACTGTCTATTTTCTGTTACAGTAATACTGGCTTGTATGTGGCTGTAATATGCGTCACTGTATTGTGTGCCTTTAATTTTCTCTCACAGTAATACGTCTTTCCAGTAAGTATTTTCATCTGTGCTGGCGTGCAGCTGATTATTGTATGTATGGCATCTCCCCAGCAACGGATTTTATGTGCACGAAAATAAATCTACTTTTAAAAGTCATCCTATTGTAATATCATGAAAATTCATATATTTAGGAAAACACTTTACACTTTACTGGGCCAAGTTTGTTAATCGCAAATCTGACATCCTCAGAGTGAACACTTGCACAACAACAAACACTAATCCCACCTCTTTGGGGAAGCTGGTCTCCGCTTCCTTCAACATCTGCAATAAGATGCTGCAGATGTTCTATCAAACAGTTGTGGCGAACGCCCTCTTCTACGCAGTGGTGTGCTGGGGAGGCAGCATTAAGAGGAAAGACGCCTCACGCCTGGACAAACTGGTGAGGAAGGCAGGCTCTATTGTTGGCATGGAGCTGGACAGTTTAACATCTGTGGCAGAGCGAAGGGCGCTCAGCAGGCTCCTATCAATTATGGAGAATCCACTACATCCACTAAATAATGTCATCTCCAGACAGAAGAGCAGCTTCAGCGACAGACTGCTGTCACTGTCCTGCTCCACAGACAGATTGAGGAGATCGTTCCTCCCCCAAACTATGCGACTCTTTAATTCCACCAGGGGGGGTAAACGTTAATATTTAACATTATACATAGTTATTGTCTGTTTTTTTTCACCTGTATTATTATCATTCTTTAATTTAATATTATTTATTGTATCAGTATGCTGCTGCTGAAGAATGTGAATTTCCCATTGGGATTAATAAAGTATCTATCTATCTATCTATCTATCTATCTATCTATCTATCTATCTATCTATCTATCTATCTATCTATCTATCTATCTATCTATCTATCTCTCTGTCTTGTGTGATGCGTCAGGCGGCCTTTGAAGCATCGCACCGTGCCCCGCGCATGTGCACTTCACCAGAAGACACATACACACTGACACATGGACGCACACAGGGATTATATTATATCATAATTAATGCATTAAACAGGCACACGCTATCATAGAGCAGCACTTAGCATATAACCACAACATATCTTTGGGTTGAGTAGCTACCCATCGTCATCGCTTCAATAATAAACCAGTTTGCATTTTGCAAACATTTCTCCACCAGTTATGCACACCAGGATCTCTAAATATGTGTTAAATATATATAGGGTGTAAATTGCCAGGAACTCTGCAATACAATATTATCATAATACATTGGTCACAATATGGTAATATTATGATTTATATGTTCTGCAATATGATAAATATTGTGAATCAATTCTGCAGAACATTGCAATTTATTGTTCTCTTTTGTAATTGTTACAAGTTAAAGTTGAATTTGTATCCCTACTGAGAAAAAAAATGCCAATCCATTATGTCTAATGGACTCAACTCTTCCCATTTTGAAAATTTTTATTGTTTTAGTGGATTTCAATTGGTCTCTAAAGTAAGACTGGAAGCACTCAGTTATTGTATTCAAGATTCATTGCTCTGTTATCTAACCTATCCAACAGGGCTGAGCCAATAATTGAGAAAAGAAAGGTTCTTATTTAAAATATATCATTAGAATATATGTTGTCATAGATGGCACACCATTACTTGGCTAGGAGACTGGGAGAAAGTAAAGGTAAGAGACTTCCTCTCTTTGCCTTAAAGTTGGCAGGAGGAGCAAACAATTTGTGGAGTATGTCAACATCCCAGCAGGCGTGGATAAAGGATCCTTACACGGATGGGAGGAAAACTTAATGGAGCGATCAGGTAGGATTCCATACCCTAGATGGCAGCAACCCTGAGCATTGGTATTCAAATGGACACTTGCACAGCATGTTTGGAACTTTCAGTGAGTTCCCTTTGACTGGGAGATAATTCCAATGGGATATGCCCTAGTACTGGATAAAAGGATTCAATCTGCCTGACCCAGGCGACTTGGAGTCAGGTAGAAGGAAGGCAAAGCTCCCCAGGAAGGAGTGGAGGAGAAAAGAAGAAGAGAAGAATGGTTATGCTTGTGCTTGTCTTAAGGTTATTATACCAAAAAAGCAAAGCCTTTGTTAAAGTAATTTATTATAATACACCTTTGATTTGAACCTGGAACTTGTGTCTGAGCAGTTTGTGTCTGGGGTTTGGGGTGCTGAAACGCTCTCTAGTGGTCACATGTATATGTTCATTTAAAACTATGCAGACTTCAAACATGTATATTTCCATATGTGATACATGTTATTAACCATTAACATGCTATTTTAACAATAAATGATCTCTGAAAAGTCTTAAACAGTTCATTATTCAAATACTGATAAAGCTTTTGTACGAATTCACATCTTTGGTTAAAAAAAAAAACAACAAAACTTTTCTTTAACCAACATTAACAAGATTTTGACTTGCAGTACAAACAACAAGCATTGAACAGTAGGGACACAATGCATTTGAACACTACAATCAAATCTAATAAGCAATTTCAGCTGACATTTCTTCTACAGAAAGAAGGAGACCAGGAGGGGAGTGACAGTCCTAATTAACGGTGTGCCAGAGCACTTCATTTTCATATCACAAAGTTAGTATTTTACAGCTCGTATTCACCTGTGTCTTTCATATTCTTTGGTTAAAAACAAAATTAACCAAAATGCACAAAATAAATGAAGACTGAGCATTTTTAGGATGTCTCCAAAAGTGATAATGTTAGCAAATATGGGATTACAAAAGCAGTGCATTTTGTGACAGACGTATCTTTAAAATTTAGCTCTTTCAGTTGAAGTCAAGGGTGACATTTGGCACAATAATTAGGACCACAGCCTGATGACTCTAGAGACCCGGGTTAATATCCTGGTCCGGTCAACTTCCATCTGTCTCCACTTCTTCTTCATGCTTTTTTGGTTTACTGGCGACTCTAAACTGTTCATGTTTGATCAGATATGTGCATGAATGTGCTCTACTCCAGGCTGGCATCTCACTTAAGGCTGGTCACTGCCTCACATTCATTGTAGCCTAAATAGATTCCAGCCCCTTGCATTCATGTATTGGACCAAGTAGGTTTAGAAAACCGAGGCCCATTTCCAAATAGGAAGAACGTAAAGAACAATTTTAAAATTCAAAGTGTAATATTTACTATGCAGTGTAGTACATTTAGCTCAAACAAGTAGCAGGTTGTTCCGAATTTCTTTTAAATAAAATCATGATTGGGGCTGCAATAGGCCAGAGCTAGATCTCACAGAAATAGTGCGAGGCAGGCTCACGCTCTGACAGGTAAGCCAGTCTGAATTGTTCATATGCATTGTAATATTTCACAAAGGATACATGCTGTAACTAACAAACCTCTTGTATTTTTTCACTTTGTTGCAAATGGAAGACCATTTGTAATGGGTGCTAGCTTGATAATGTGGGCAGCCCAAATTTTTACCAGGCATGGTCAGCGGGTTCCTAAAGAAAAGAGAAACTGCTTACCTGAATGAGGTTGGCAGCTGGGGCACGCCTCTTTTCAAAATGCTTCTGTCGATGCTGCTCCTGGACTTTCAAGGCAAAGCCAGAACCTAGAATTCCCTGTGAAATTATAGCAACACTAAGTTGGAAAGAACTGAAGTAGAAAAACAGAAATATTTGTTAATTTGCTAACATTAGCATACATAGAGGATCCATTTTACGATTTTCTGCAATAATGATTATTAAAATGCTAAAACTGGAATATCAAAAGATATATAACAAAAATGAAAATTGGGAAAAATATCAGCCAGACTGAAAATTGTCTTTCAAATGGGGACAATGATCTTTGGAATCTGTCTAGCTGTTACCATACTAGCTGACTGAAAGAATGAGTGCTCTTTAGCTTATTGAAAATAATTAACAACATTAACCAAAAGTTTCACTGTGCTGCCAGGTGCTTGTTTAGGGCCTGTTGTACTCACAACCTGCACCAAAGCAGTGGCAATCCAAACCACCATGAGGGTAAAGTAGCAATGACCACAGTGATCAGAGACATGGCACCAAAAACTTCTCTAAAATGAAGGATTTACATCTACATTTGTTATATTGCCAATAACAATGCTCAGTTTCATTTACTCTTATCTTGAAAAAAAAAAGATAATTGTTCACAAAATTATTAATTATGTGAAGTGGGCAGTCAAAATGAATTCATGAAGCATCATACTTTGAAAATGTAGATTAGATCCCTGCTGTGCACTACAGTGCCCTCTTAACTATTAAAAATAAAATATAATTTATACCTAACATCCCATTATGGTGGTTTCTAGTTACATTGATAAGATGCCCAACTGACAAGTGTTGAAAAGAGAAATCAGCAAGTTTGGAGAAAACATGACCAAATTATTGCTGAAAAGCTCTGCAACAGGAATAGTGAAATAGTACCATAATGGCAGCCATGTGAAGACAGAGTGAGTGCTCCAGGGCCTGCAAAACAACTCAAAGCACGCTAAGAGTGCCTGACCTTCTAACCAAAAGAGCAAGGAAATAAAAACAGTATAATAACTGTAGGCAGGTGGGATTCATCTGGCTATGATGGGAAGACAGAGAGAGAGAGAGAGAGAGAGAGAGAGAGTGAGAGAGAGAGAGAGAGAGAGAGAGAGAGAGAAGGAAGCTTGAGAGCTGCTGTGAAGACCTGGCCTCTTAGGGTCTATGTAGTGATAGCACCAGAGTCATCAGAGAGTGCTCTAGCCTGGCATCCTAAAGACATAACACCTGCATGATACCATAAAATTGAAAAAAATTTTTAAGAGAATAGACCATTCAGCCCAACTAGTTTGACAATCCTGCTCACCTAGATTTTCCAAAATAAAATCAAGTAAAGATTTGAAGATCCCTAAACTCTTAATCTCAATCACACTATTTGCTTATTTATTCCATATAACTATGGTTCTATGCGTATGTTTGAGGAAAAAAAAAAATTCTAACATTTATGTGAAATGTTTCCTTAACAAGTTTCTATCTGTGACCCCACGTTCTTATTGAAGAACTCATTTTAAAGTAACAGCTGGGATCCACTGTAAGAATTCACCGTAATAATTTAGGTACTCTGCTTCAGTCATTTCATCTTTAAATCTTCATTTAATTAAAACTGTTGTGAAGGACAGCCGGGTCTCATGCCCGGCAGGAACGCCCCTGCTACATCTGTTCCGGGGGAGCAGCCATGGACACTTCAATACCTCCCCCAGGACGCTTGGTGGCAGCCTCCCCGGCGGACAATGATTCCCCAACCTGGCGTATGGCTCCATGGGAGATGGAGTCCTCCACAGCCTGGTTGGGGGCTCGGATGGCCGCTAGGGGGAGCTGCATGAAGTCTGCAGCCCGGCTGAATCTTCAGCCCCACCCGTAAATGCAATTAGGGCCAGGTGATCAAGCACCTGGAACGCTTCCGGGTGGGATATAAAAAGGGCCAGCCACCACCACTCAGGAAGCCAGAGTTGGGAGGAAGGAGACGAAGCTTGTGGAGGAGTGGTGGGAGAGAAGAGTGTGTTGTTGCTGTGATTGGGATTGTGCTTTTGGGACTGTGGGTCACGGGGAAGACGTGCGCCCACGGGTGAAGAAAAATAAAAGTCCTTGTGTGTTTTATACGTGCCTCTGTGTCATTCTGTGCCGGGTCGGGCGCCTTTATAGCGCCTTTTCTACACTGTTCAATGACATGTAAAGTAGATCAGGCTAAAGTTGTATTGAGTCTTGGGTTGGTAGAAGAATTCACAGTGAAGAAACAGATACGAGTGGAGCAAGACTGAGTGAGAGTTAGAGCAGAAGTAAGAAAAGAGAATTTTTGGTGGTTCTTAGAAAATGGGCAAGAGGGCAAACCATCCCATTTTTCAGAAAACAAAAACAAAACTATATTAGTGGCCAGAAAGGCAGCATGAATTTATGTTCTTGCTGTGTGGATCTCTCCAATGTTTGTGTTTTATTACTTTAAAGATAAATGTGTTTGGGTCATTTTCTAACAGTAAACCTGGACTAGTATATGCTACTATATTGAAGGAGTGAATCGTATGATTCAGTGATAATACGAAAAAAGTCATCCACGGATTATTTTGCTTTGAGCATTCACTTTGGTATCGCTCCACATGCCATTTTAGAAGCTGTTTGCTCTTCGTTACTCATGCACGTGCAGGGAATCGTGGTCAAATCAACAAAGCTAACTTTCCTTCTAGCAAAACCGTATCGAAAAGCGCTGTAACAAGAACACTGATCTCTATCAATCGCTAGTGAGACTGAGGCTTTCAAAAATATATCATAATAATAACAAAAATGTGATAACAACACGTTAACTTGCCCAGCCCTAATATTAACACAATATAGTGTGAACATGCACCAGAATGACTAAAAAGCAAGCTCCATGACTCTCCCTAATTGACATATTTTCCAATGAAAATCTCTGAGTAAATGTGACACCGATTATGTCAAATGGGTTTTTCTCCATGACATCTCTAAACTCTAGGTACACCATTTCTGTAATATTTTTCTGATGATCTGCATGCCTAAAAGTTGAGGACCATTCAGAATAAAGATGTACGCAAAGTGTGACTTTTAAAGTAACCATATACCTCTAATCACGGTGCCAGCAGCAAATCTTTATTTATATTATTGTTAGTTTCATGCTCTTATTTGGGCCACATGACCTGCTTCTCTTTTTTCCCATCCTCTATTCCTTTTCCTAATGTTTGCTTGTTACTTCACATGTAGCTTTTAGCATAAAGGAACATGGCCCGTATTTAATCAAACTCCTTCAAGTATAGCTGCAGTTACTGAAAGAACTGAGGAGCTGGCCTGGCCACAGCACTTTGCCCCATCTCTCTCTTTCAATAGGTCCTTAAAAATTCAAAATTATATTATTTGGCGGAGGTTTTCTGGCACCTTGATTTTGGCAATTTTCTGGATTATGTTGTTATTGCTTTGGGCTTTCACAAGGTGAAGATTTATAGTACAGTATTTTGCTTTTGCTGATTTTATATACATCGGACTTCCAATATAACTCGGAGTCCTGCCACGTGCAAAAGTTTGCTGACGACACTGCTATCATGGGCTGCATCAGGAGTGGGCAGGAGGAGGAGTATAGAAACCTCATCAAGGACTTTGTTAAATGGTGCGACTTAAACCACCTACAATTGAACACCAGCAAAACCAAGGAACTGGTGGTGGATTTTAGGAGACCCAGGCCCCTCATGGAACCCGTGATCATCAGAGGTGACTGTGTGCAGAGGGTGCAGACCTATAAATACCTGGGAGTGCAGCTGGACGATAAATTGGACTGGACTGCCAATACTGATTCTCTGTGCAAGAAAGGACAGAGCCGCCTGTACTTCCTTAGAAGACTGGCATCCTTCAACATCTGCAGTAAGATGCTGCAGATGTTCTATCAGATGGTTGTGGCGAGTGCCCTCTTCTACGCAGTGGTGTGCTGGGGAGGCAGCATTAAGAAGAAGGATGCCTCACGCCTGGACAAACTGGTGAGGAAGGCAGGCTCTATTGTTGGCATAGAGCTGGACGGTTTGACATCCGTGGCAGAGCGAAGGGCGCTCAGCAGGCTCCTATCAATTATGGAGAATCCACTACATCCATTAAACAGTGTCATCTCCAGACAGAAGAGCAGCTTCAGCGACAGACTGCTGTCACTGTCCTGCTCCACTGACAGACTGAGAAGATCATTCCTCCCCCAAACTATGCGACTCTTCAATTCCACCAGAGGGGGTAAACATTTAACATTATTCAAGTTATTGTCTGTTTTTTACCTGCATTTTTTATTACTCTTTAATTTAATATTTTTTGCTGCTGGAGTATGTGAATTTCCCCCTGGGATTAATAAAGTATCTATCTATCTATCTATCTATCTATCTATCTATCTATCTATCTATCTATCTATCTATCTATCTATCTATCTATCTATCTATCTATCTATCTATCTATCTATCTATCTATCTATCTACTGTATTTTCTAACTTTAGACATATTTTTGTCCTTAGGAATTTGTTTTTAGCTTTGATTATTAAATTGTTTCTATTTTTTACTTTTATCCTCTTGTTGCTTCTGTTACTCAATGTATCCTGTGCTTTAAATAGGTGATATTTTATATCTGTAAATATATATAGAATTCTGAAACTATAAATGCAAAGTGTGCTATTTAAAAATAAGCTTAAATTGCAATTTTATGCAGGCAACTGTCCTTCGCACTTACCGCTGGAAGAGCAAAGAATGAAACACCCAGGAAAGCAAAGCCTGCAGCCAGAACACGACCTAACCAGGTTCTCGGAGTCTTGTCCCCATAGCCAATTGTAGTGAGAGTAATCTGCAGAGGTGATAAAAAGAAACACACATCACTCAGTATCAAATTAGCCTTAGTGCGGTTCTCCACCTTGTCAGTGGTTCAAATTCCTGTCTCAAAGAGACTACTAGAGGATGTAACAGCCTGTAATAAATGAGACATGGCTGGCTGCTGAAGCTGTACTTGTGTGGTGGCAGAGCTAAGGGAATCCCCCAACAGAGAAACAGCACACTCTGCTATTAGCTGGATGATATGCTGTGCCTACAGCCTATACAGCCTAGAAACTTGGACAAACTTCATATGGAAGGCTGTTTCTTGTCTTGCACGTGAGCAAGCTTACATATGCATACTTGTATACGTATCCAAAATCCCATGACAGGAGAAGAATAGTTTCTCTGACGTTTCAGTGAAGGTCTATTTTCTGCTGCTCTCTGACAAATCAGCAAACGCTGCAATATTTCTCAGAGCGATGCACACAGATTCACGTGTTCGTTTAGATTCTTCATACAGAGTAAAAACATTTCATGGACAAATAATGAAGACTTTATATTCCCAACATTGACATATTTATATACATATTATGTCACTGCAAAACACTCATACACTTTGTGAGCTAAGAAATAAAGAACTAAGAACATCTCATGAAAGGGATTTTATCAAATGCCAGCTTTTTTGTCTGCTCAAGATCAGGTGCTAACTCTGGATGGAGTTTCAGCCGACCCATTGCACATAGGCACACATCTGCAACATCTTACCATCACTAACTAGACTGGCACTATGACTTTGAACTGGGACTCACAGGACCACAAGGAGAACATACAAACTTAGAATAAAAACCAACAGTGGTTATCCATTATATTTATCATAATTTGGAAAGCTAGGTTTTATAACAGTACACAAACCAGAAAAGTGTGAAATGCACTAACCCAACACCTTCACCATATAGTCCACTGCACTTTTATGAAGAACATGTTTAAATGTATTTAAGAAATTAATTTTAGAAATATCTGTCATGGGGCAGGATAACGTTTGGTGTCCCTATACTGTGTAGCATGTGTATCAATGCTTTATTTGAGTAAGCTTCACTAAGTTAAGTTCCGTGTAAGTGGTGCTGTCATCACAATAAAACAAATGTGTCATCCAACTTAAAATTAATTTTTAACTCAATTCAAAGAGACCTTTTCAATATAAAGCCTGTTATTATATTTAAGCTTCCTGGATAACTTGCATTTTTTGCTTGTGATACCTCCGTGGAGCATTAAAGCAGGATACTTACCATCCCCCACCACAGTGAGTCAGCGTAGGTGGCAAATTCAGTGTTGACGTCTTTTTCTGCCAAGTAGACCAGGAAAGAGGCAAAAATGAGGACCAGAAATCCAATGTACCAAGCTGTGATGAGCTCCTGCACACAGATAAAGGCAAACCGGAACTGTCAACACATTCAGGTTAAATGCCATTAGAAAATCATTCAAGCCAATGAGTTGTCAACAATATCTGAGCACACAGACCATCCAGGAGCATACACACTTAAATTCCTTTAGAGCACAGAGGACACACAGTTAAAACCCATTCATGAAGTCATTCTTATTAACAAACTCAATCAAACCATAAGTTATGTGCATTTGCAGACCTTGTTCTTTAATCTCCATGAAAGTAGCTTTACTCTAAACATACTATGCGCGTGAAATCATTTCTGTGCAATTTTATGCCAGTTTGTGCTTTAAAAGATAAACTACAGAGAGGAGAATCTATAGAAAGGTCTGAACTTGAAAAATCCCTCCTTTAGCTACACTATTTCCCAGACTGAGTTTATACATGATGTCATAAATCACAAATTATACCTGCTTAATCCAATTCAGGGTCCTGAATGCAAGGTAGGGAGCCAGTCCATTGCAAGGCCCACTCTTGCAGACCTGCACCCACATACAAACTTTTTACTCATTTAACACCCACTCCTGGTGGCATAACTATACAAAACCTGCAGTCATGTTGCAGTAAGTAAATACACCTTGTTGCAGGACTCGGGATAGGATGGGGTCAAAAGTGGGCAGGGTTGATGACCAAGTATAACCATGTAAGTAAGGGACGGCATTTTAGATATATATTTATTTGTTTAATTCACTAATAATAATATTCTTTATTTATCAATATGGTTGTAATTATATTGTTTTTTATTGTTTGTTCATTCATCATTGTAATTGTAGTTCATTATGTACTTAATGCAGAGGTGGGTCTTGTTAAATACTAACAGTCTGCCTTCTGCCTCCACCACATTCCATGTTTGTCTCTGCGGCTTCAGGGTATCTTGTGCAAATCTCAATAGAAGCAGGTAAGTGACATGATTTTCATGTCCATAAAAGTGAAAAAGAAAAGCAACTTAACCTATATAAAAAGGCATGAAAGATGGCTTGGTGACACTTTATGCTACATTGAATAAATGTGTATTCAGTGTTTCCATAACACTAAAAACAACCCCAGTGCTGCATTTGTAAGGATTATATTGATTCCATTTTTCTGTGATATTGTAATTTATCGGCACAAAATGCCACGGAAATCTATTACTATTGTGTAGCCAACAATTTTAGCTTGAGATTTCAGTACAGATGTTAAATCTCCATTGAGTACTTTTAAAATGTTATGTTTAAAAAATGTGAAGTTCAATAGCACATTAATCTTTTCTTCATTGAATATGAAAGCAATATTATCCACATAATATTATAAAATAGTATTAAAAAACTATTAATAGTGAAAGTAGTTCATTTCAACTGCTACTATGATTTTTTAATATGACTTGCACTTACAAAAGTATGTCTCTCTATTATCTTAATACATAATTCGCCTGCCTCCTCACTCACTCACGTCTGTCCGAAGCCGAATGCGCAGTTGCCTTCTGCGCACGTCCGAAGTTGTATGCGCAGTCGCCTTCTGCGCAGCTGCCCGAAAAACCTTACGAGACTGACATCCAACCCCAACATCGCGAGAGGCGGCAGATTTACGGCCGCAAAAATTCAAAGAGAAAGGCGACTTCGATTAAAGCTCTAGAGGCCTGAAAGGCGATTTCAACTACAGCTCGAGGCCTAATTACGCATTCTGATTCAATTATGCATTCATTCAATACACCTATATCAGGTTTGTGGTGCTTATACTTATTACTATTCCATATTGTACTGGAACATTCATCATTCAATATTATACTATAGGCCTGGAAAATTCATCAACTAACAGTACAAGCCTGTACAGTAATGAATAAAGCGGACTACAATCATTACAAAACAACTTCTTCGTTACTTATCATTTGTTTTTCATACAGGGGGTCCTTTCATCGGACTGGCTGGCCCAACTGTTTCAGCCGTGGAATGGCCAAATGGGGGAGGCAACTTGATGGATGAGGTCTCCAGGAGTCTAAAATGATCTAAATCTCATCATGTGATATCATCTGTTAAATTCTGCTCCGTACTTCTAAAAAATTTTTAATTTTTTATTGAGGATTTGTTCTGTTCTGTGCATTGTATTGTTTTGTATTGACCCCCTTCTTTTGACACCCACTGGATGCCCAACCTACCTGGAAGGGGGTCTCTCTTTGAACTGCCTTTCCCAAGGTTTCTTCCATTTTTTTCCCTACAAGGTTTTTTTGGGAGTTTTTCCTTGTCTTCTTAGAGAGTCAAGGCTGGGGGGCTGTCAAGAGGCAGGGCCTGTTAAAGCCCATTGCGGCACTTCCTGTGTGATTTTGGGCTATACAAAAATAAACTGTATTGTATTGTATTGTATACACTGCTGACACAAACTCGTGCCCATTTCATCTTACGTTGTCGAAACGGGCTCTTTGTCTAGTATAAAATAGTCCTGAGACGAGACAATACTTTTTTCAAGATATTTTTTCAAGTCCTGTGAGACGAGACTTTGGCCATGAGATTTTTTCAAGTCACACCCTCCTCTCAACCATATTCAACCACGCACACAGCCCTCTCACCTCTCATTCGTGTGAATGTTTTTGACAGTCACAGTTCCTGCTTTCTCAGGTCTTATAAATTTTTATGTTTTCCTCACTTTAAGTTCTTAATTAAAGAAGACGTATTATGTCCAAATCATATTGAAGAATTTTATCATGCAGGGTTATCAACAGAAGAAATGAGTACACGGGCAATCCTAGCACCGAGAAACAATGAAGTCAAACAAATTAATGCCAAAATTGACGATCAGTTACACGGCAAATTGATTAAATGCGTATTAATACACTATGCTGAAACAGTTGGTGGTGATTGTGCGGAAGATGAAAACATCAACTTACAATACCCTGAAGAATATCTACAACCGTTAACACTGTCCGGTCTTCCTTTCACACGAATTACTGTAGAAAGAAGGATTTATCCAAGAAAGGTAATGTAGTACATCTTCCACGGATAACATTAGAAACCAAAGAAGATCTTGATATGCCATTCGTATTAAAACGTTAACAGTTTTCCATTAGAATAGCTTTTGCAAAGACAATTAACAAATCTCAGAGACAAACATTCGAAAAAGTCTTTTTATTTATTAAAGAGAAAGAAACGAAATTCAATCGTGGGCAGTTATACCTTGAATTGTCACGATGGAAGTTCAAACACAGAATCAAAATTCAATATGGTATTGATGAAAATGTAATTCAAAAAATTGTTTTTACTGAAGTTTTACAGTAAATTGTAAGTTTAAAAAATATTTATGTGTTAATTTCAAAGCCAAACAGAACGGAATCGTATTACGTAACGAATAACTCTAATGCAACATGAAATATAATTTACTTTCTAATTATTATGTTTTACTATTTTTAATATGGTTAGTTACTCACTGTAATGTAAAATAATTAGTTCTATTAGGCATATGTAACAATTCCCCTGAATATAACAATCTGTTTAAATTGTACATCCGCATCACCATATGCGAGTGGCAGAACCGCCCAGGGCAGTCGGCGAGTGAAGCTAGCAGGGGTCAAAGCCCCCTAGTAACAAACAAAATTATGATAAAAAAACTCTTTGATGAAGTGACTATAGTACTAGGGTGTTGTACCGTGTTAGGCATTATGAATGTAGAGAAAAGTCAAGCAAAATGACACCTTTTATTGGCTAACTAAAAAGATTACAATATGCAAGCTTTCGAGGAAGATGTAATACATCTTGCCTGAAGAAGGGGCCTGAGTTGCCTCGAAAGCTTGCATATTGTAATCTTTTTAGTTAGCCAATAAAAGGTGTCATTTTGCTTGACTTTTCTCTACATTAAGTGACTAGAAAATGTTAAAATGTTGCAACTTTCAAATTAGCTAACTGAATGCACTTGAATGCTGCACAACACATATCGTTTCTTACTTGCTGAGTAATAATTGTGATTAGTATGTGGTATTAATGTTTGTAGCATTGTAATATTGTGGTTTGATGAGTTATTGTTATCTTTGAGTTGGCTGAGGAGAACAGGTACGTGTGATGAGAGACTGACTGCCTTTAATTACTCTTTTTTTCGTTATTGTTATATTTTTGTTGTCATTTTATTCAGCACCCATGTTTTCTGCCTCAATGGATTGAAAGGAATCAAACAGACTCCCATGTGATTTACCTTTTATTACACAATGCATAGTGCAGCAGTTGAGGCCTGGCTACAAAGACCTGGGGAGAATGTGGAAACTCCACTCAGACAAAAGCAGGGCAGTAGATCTCTGATACAGCAACACCACCCACTGTACTGAACAAATCAGTCTAAAAACATCCAGGGCATAGAAACCTCATTCTGGCAACTAAAGACCAGTCACAAAGCCAAAAGGGGACAATATCAAAAAGTTTTACTAGAAGCATAGTCTATGATGTCAGCATAAAAACTGATCAGGTGGAAACTGCATTCAAAAGAGTGGCTGTAGGGAAAAGGGAAATGAATAGATTAGGTCCACGGCCATTACATTTTTAATTTTATGTCGAGTAGACAGTGGGCTGAAGGGTTCCCAAATCTTTCCACTTGTTGACTTTCCATTAAGCAAAGCACAAGCTTTGAAACACTTCCAATACACATGCTTTGCTAGTATTTCACTCAGTGCCAAAGACATTAAGAGGACATACATTCTCTTCAATTCTAGAAGCTTCAGCCATGAGGCAACAATACCACTCAATCACAGACACATGCAAAGCCTGGATGTACCATGTGAACATATTTCAAGTATTTAACATTTGTTTAGTACTCTTAAGGGGCCAATGTTAGCAAGAAATTACTCTACTCATAACAGTTGAGTCATCAAACCTGCACTTTCCCGACAAAGTCATGAATCTATTGATGTAAAGTGTTTTTAATTGTAATGACATAATTTCTGATATGTGACTACAGAGCTCATTTGAAATAAAATCTTAGTGGCACTTTGCTGTGCAATGGAACATTAATTCACATTCTAAAAGCAAAATTTGTGCATTACTATCATGAAGACTGTTCCTGTACCTTACTGTGTGCATATACCACAGATCCGAGGAGCTTCCATGTGCCACCCCTCCTGTCCATCCGTACCATGCGTAAGATCTGAAGAAAACGCATGCTGCGCAGTGCTGAGGTGGCAAAGATGTTCCCCTGCGTCCCAGCGGCAATCACGGCCATCGATGCCACAAAAACAATGAAATCTGAAAAGCAGGATGGACAGCCTGTCAGCAGAACAAAACATGCTGGTATGGACATGGAGTTAATTGGGAAGCAGCCCAATTTTTGTAGCTTTTTTTGAAGTGAGTATGGCTAACATATACTGGGTGTCATTTGAGTAGTGCTCTTCCTAAGGTATAGCCCACCTTGGACTCAGCTGGGTTTACCCTGGCACAGACTCTAGTACTGAGTTATTTCCAGGACAATCATTTGGAGAGGCTGCTCCCCCTCACCTTTCTTCCTAGTGTGACAATGACAGAGCTTGCCCTCCTGCTTCTGTTCTAAGTGTTCAACTTCCCAGTTTGGCTGGGGAGATGTAGGGCCACTTGAGGGGGGGGGGGTATTTTTATAATACAGACTCCCATTTTTATGGAGGTCCTTTTAGTGCACAACTCTCAAAATGATTAAGGTATCAGAAGAATACTAATCAGAACTGACACTTTATGGCATAATGTTCAAAAGCAGATTCAAAAAATTAACAGAAAAAAAAGAATTAGGTAATGAAATGGTGAACAGAGCAATTTATTACAGTAGTCTGACTAACCTATGACACAGAATGGCTTTCTGGCAAACCTGAGCCGCCCTTGCCAACCACGATAACGACAGCAGCATCCTGCTGACCAGATCCTGATGATATACTCCAGTCCAAACACAACTATCATGGCAAACTCCTGAAGGAGGTGAGAGAGAACACAGAAAGAAGTCAGAGTGACTGAGGTGAGATGCACTTTTAATCATGAAAGGTGAGGTGCAAATGAGATGGTGACAATTGCTTACCAAAATGAAGAGGCCCTCATTGGCCATTTTTTGGTGGTCTGGGATGGTAGAAAAGACAGAAAGCACAAGGCAGCTGAAGACCAGAAGGAATCTGCAAAGAGACAAAATAAATCAGAAGGGGAAAGGTAATGTGAATTTCATCTCATTTTAGGCCATTGAGGCTTCATGGAGAAGAAAGAGAAAACAGCACAGATACTGTAAATGAGTCAGCCAGAGTTGACAGCCATTCTGCCATAAACCAATTGCCTAAAAATTATTTTTAAAGTATAATGTTCTTGGCAATTAAACTTTGGTCTTCCAGACAGGCTGGACCTGGTATACATTATCTGTCTATATATTCACTCTGTGGTTCCTACATGCTTTAAAAGGTTCACTATTGTCCCAATACCAAAGAACAACAAGCCCTTGTGCCTGAATGACTACTGACCTGTTGTACTGACCTCGGTAGTCATGAAGGTTTTTGAGAAGCTCATTAAAGTCTTAATTACAGCATCCATCTCCAGCTCCACAGACCCATTCCTGTTCGCTTACCACCCCAATAGATCAACAGAGAATGCCATCTTCCATGTCCTGCATGCTAACCTCAGTCACATGAATATGAAGCAGGGGAACTATGTAAGATTGCTGTTCACTGATTACAGTTCAGTTTTCAATACAATCGTCTACCCCATAGACTGTTCACCAAGATGAGAGACCTGGGACTGAACATCCATCTGTATGCCTAGGTTTTCAACTTCTCCATAGGGAGACCATGGATGGTGAGAGTTGGTAGTTGTGCCTCCAACATCATCACACTTAAAATGGGAGCACCACAAGGCTATGCACTCAGCACTCTGCTTTACACCCTCTACACTCCTGACTGTGTGGCCACACATGCATCCAACTCCACCATCAAATTTGCAGATACCACAGTGGTGCTGGGATTCATCTCCAACAATGATAAGACAGTATACATGGAGGAAGTGGAGAACTTGGCATCATGGTATCAGAAGAACTGCCTCCAAATGAATGTCAGCAAAACCAATGAGTTGGTGGTGGACTTCAGAAGGAGACAGCAGTGGTCCTACGCAAATACATCAACAGGGTCGCAGTGGAGTGGGTGGGCAGCTTCAAATATCTGGAGGTTCACAACAAAGAGGATTTGACATGAACTGTTCATATTCAAGTCAAATCCAAAAAGGCAAGGCAGTGTCTTTACTGTCACAGACAGTTGAGGAAGTTTTGGGCTTCTCCAGTGATCCTAAGAACTTTTTACTCTGGTGCTGTAGAAAATGTCTGGACTCAGAACATCACCTCCTGGTTTGGGAACATCTGCATATGGGACATTAATGAACTACAGAGAGTGATCCAGACAGCAGAACCCTGTACCAGATCTGATCTACCATCTTTGCAGGATATCTGTACTTGGAGATGCAGGACCAGTGCAGCTAGGATCATCACAGACTCAATTCATCCCAGAAGCTATCCTTTTGGCCTACAGAAATCAGGCAAATAGTTTAAAAGTATTATGGCCAGAACAGAGATGCTCAGGAGAGGCTTCTATCCACGGGCTATAAGACGACTTGGCCTGGACATGCCACAATAATTTTTTTCAACTGTTCATTAACACAAACTGAATTCTCTACCTCATTGCTTCTCAGCTGCCACCATGCCATTTAAGTCAATTTTACACAAATATTCAATGTTCTTATATTTGCACACAGCTCAGATCTTGATTAAAATTGTAATGCTTTGGATATATAATTTTCCCCTTTATAATTTATCACCTTGGTTATACATTTTTCATTTTCGTTTTAACTTCAATTTTTTCTTTTTTTTTGTTTAATTTTTTAAATTTAAATTTAACTTAATTTAATGATCTATTTGTTAACTTTATTGCACAGTTGATTCAGGGCACATTTCACTACATGTTATACTTGTGCATGTGACAAATAAAGAATCTTAAATCTTGAGAATATAATTGCAACGATGCCCCCAATCAAATGTTGTTTCATATATTGCCTTTCATAGATACCATTCCCACAAAGTATTATTCCATATAGTTTCAGGTTCAACCACCAGCTCTGATTTAGTCTCACAGGGCTTAAAGTGATTCTTGAAGAAGAATACAAATTTGAGGACAACTTGTTAAAAAGTTTGTAGTAAATAGTGGCGCAGTCTGCCACTGATAATGCTTTGCCCACCAGGTTTCCTTAAAAACCTGCCCCCAATTCCCTCCAGTCCGTAAACCTAAAATGGTTGGGGTTGATGTTTTCCATATAAAAAAACAGACAAAACATAAACTAACCATGAAAAGACTGGGAGAGTGCAAAGAAACAAAAGAAAAGTCTTGACAACTGAGAGAAAACAAAGCTGCAACTGCTGTTATCCATTCAAGAACTCAGTACCAGAGGGAAACTGAAACTTAATAATTAATTTGTATGTTGCAATGAGAGAGGCAAAAGAAGAGACAGACACAAAATTTCCAACTGAAGCACAGGCAGGTGAAGTGAATTGCTAATGGTCACACAATGTCAATGGCAGGATTTCAACCTATAACTTCAGGGTTTGAAGTCCAAAACATTATGCCACACTGCCTGAGCAGTAGTCCATTGATGTCTTCAAATGACAATGTATAACTGCAGTAAAGGCTTTTGCTTGCAACAGGTTTTTATTTTTAACACATGCAAAGTAAGGCAACACACATTTATATGTTTAATAGGGGTCTTTTCAGGAGAATTTTACAGTATCTTTTATCATAATCAGAAGATTGCTGTCTGTCGGACCAGGTTAACAAGAGCTTTAAGCTCTCTACTTTAAGCGCCACCTTCATAAGGCTAGCATTGGTACAGAAATGTGACATTCAATGAGCCATTGAATTGTTCTCACTCACATTTGAGCACAATGCACTCATGATTGTCTCCAGACATATGTAGTATATTATAGGACTGGCTCTGCGAGAAAAGTGTGGCCCTGAATCAGTCAAGTACCCCTTCCGTGCTCCTGCTGTTAAAAACTATGTAAAGAATACAGTAGTAATAAAGTCCCATCTTGTACAGGGCAAAGGTATCTGTCAACTATAAAAGAATGATAATATAATTAAAACATCAGAAATAGTTAGAATTAGACATATATAAATGAAAGACCTGTGTGTATATGGAGCAGTCCACTCTACTCACGTTCAACCACAGCCACTAGATGGGACATACAAGCACTTTTATATTTTTTCGGCTTTCATGCACCTCACTTCTCACATGACCAGTGTGGAGAAAATTACGCTGTGCAACAACAACGTTCACAGATGAAGACACACAACATTGAAACGAAGCAAATGCTGCGACTCAACAACGTGCAAGTGAAACACCTCAGCAACGGAGGGCAAGGCTTGAAACATTATCTTTCCGGAGGTATTTTCTTGAGACAAATGTTAATAGGACTCATATGCCAGCAATATGTCTAAGATATGGTGTTGCCAGTGTCTTTTTATGAAAGCCAGTGGGGCAGCAAGCACAGGTGGGTCCACGTCCTCTGCATGGGAAATTCTTAAGAGTTAGCTGATGCCACTCCAAGTTCATGAATATAGTGAAAATGCTAAGGGGTCTTTGGGTTGTTTTTTGTTCTGAAGACCAAATGCAGCTAGCGATAACATAATTAAAAAAACTGTAGATAAAGCCACCCACAGTATGGCCACAAAATGAGAAGGAAACTTATTTTTTGTCTTATGTAGCTTCACTGATGACATTGTCATCATCAAAAATATTACTTAAATGTAATTCACTGATAGAGGTAAAATATAAAGCGATATTAGTCTTTATATAGTGCCTTTCATGTGACACCAAGGTCTACACATAATTAGATTTAGTCAAATAGTTATAGTTTGTTACCTCATCTTCCAAAACTGCTACCAAGTTACATTGCCAAGTAGAGGTGCATCCCACAATCACTGTCCTCTTGACACGGCCGTTGTTTCCCATGATGTTGCTTCATAATAGACTGCAAACTAGCAGGCCTACCTTTTATACCTTATGTTTACTGTAATTTGTAAGCAGAACAGGAAAGAAGAGCAGGTTAAACGACAGAAATTGGCACAGCAACCTCATGTGAAGGTTTGCGCACGCACGCGCACACACTCTTCAAAGTAACTGCTGATGTTCTGACATTTGAAACATCTCCACTGAACCGCAAATCGATGGTCAGCTCACCAATGAGGTACTGGGAGAAATCAAACTAAATCTAAAAATGCTACATCCAAGAAATATGACAGAAGAGCTGTTAGGTCAGCAGGTAAGCTGGCATGCCACCTTCTCTAAAGGTCAGGGGGTCAGCGACAGAGGACACTTACTCGCATTTCATTCCCTTCATTTTCAGCACTTCTCAGTGACTTTCTCATTTGCAAAAAGTCACTGTTGCCAATGCAGAGCTCGGCAGAACAACAGAAACACATGCATTAATTGAACCTTTCAAGTTTAGCTTCAGCGTTCTATGAAAAAGCCTGGCATGTCCTTTTATTTTGAGAGCATTTACAGAGCCTAGAAGGAGAACATTTCTAAAACAAAAAATGCAATAGCTTTCAGGCCACAGCTTGATTCCTGATTTCTATAAGGGCAGGAACAGCAAATCCCTTCTGCATGACAAGCTGCCAAGAGCCCAGTATCGCTTGTGACTTTCACTCTGCTGACACTG
This sequence comes from Erpetoichthys calabaricus, assembly GCF_900747795.2. NCBI lineage: Eukaryota > Metazoa > Chordata > Cladistia > Polypteriformes > Polypteridae > Erpetoichthys > Erpetoichthys calabaricus. The sequence goes on from NC_041407.2 coordinate 46,842,619, forward strand.
TGGCATCACATTTCTACACAAAAGTATTTTAAGATGCTTTTCTCACAGCCTCGATATCGATGCTTGTCTTGGCCAGTGATCCAAAGACTGGCTGGCAGCTTTAGGTCCTCTTCCAAAGGGCTGAGGGCTGTTCTCCACACTGCTGTCTGGCCCGAGCACACAGGCTACACTCAGGCAGCCACGTGAGGATGGAGTTTAGAAATGCTCTCCCATCAGCCAATCAGAAAGCAGCATCCCATCAGGCAAAGCATTATTGGCTCTCCTAGAGTATTCGTTGTACTGGTCACCAGAAACAGTTTTGCCTTTGTAACATGATTAAAGATTGTACTGTTAGCATCACCTCACAGGAAAAACTGAAGGGGTCTGGTGCCATGTAATAAAAGGAAACCTAGCCTGAAAAGTCCCACTTAAATGTGCACCATGTGAATAAATTCATTTATATGTTATATATGAGGCACTTTAGAAAGCAAGTAAGAACAAGAACAAGTAACAAGATGAAATACATGGTCAGCCATGAAAAAGTACAAAGAAACGAATCATGGTAAACCTACATACAGCATAAGTAACAGTAAACTGAGTATGTAGGAGCAGATTGATGGTGTGAGATGATGATGCTGAAAAATTAGGATCTGAACAGTGCATATATAAGATAAGAGAGCAAAGTTCTGAATATGAAAATGTATGAGAGAAAAGGAAGAGCGATTTGAATGTGTCTGCTGATGGAGCTTTACAGACAACAACATATTTACTGCAAAATGATAATTAAATCTATTTTTAATTATACTTCAAACCCTGGTCTTAGTTTTGCCACCTAATGACCAGGCCCGGTCTTAGGTATTATGGGGCCCTAGGCGAAAGGGGGGTCCAGGGGCCCCCTGGAAGCTCTGTGAAATGCGTGAAAATTAGACCAAGGAGTCGATCCGGGGCCCCCCAGACGCCGGGGCCCTAGGCGGTCGCCTACTTCGCCTATGCCTAAGGCCGGGCCTGATTGGGACAAATAATGCTGTAGTATATTTAAGTATATATGACAATTGCTCACTCGTACAATTTGTTTTGGGGGCCCCCAAGAAGGCGGGGGCCCTAAGCTATAGCTTGTGTATCTTATACGTAAATCCTGCACTGCTAATGACATCTAAATTTTGTGACTCATGTCTAAAGCAGTTAATACTCAAGTCATTTACATCAGGCATGTCAAACTCACTACCATTGGTGGGCCGCTTCGACTGCCATACATGCGTCAGCGGGCCGTACTGTAACAAATACTATTATACTATTATACAAAGTTACTGTAGCTTTCTTTCCAATACTGAAAACTTTAAAAAATGTAACACTTAAAGTTTAAAGTTTAAAGAAAAGCAATTTATTTCCATGCAGTCTCCATACAACAGTGTAGAATTAGAGTCTTAACTTCTTAGCTAGGTCCTTATTATATTACTAGGCTCACCCTCCTTTTAAGGCGACCGACTTTTATCCTCAATTTCTGTGCGCTCCATGTGTACATCAGGCATGTAAGTGTAGGGAATGAGAACATCAAAGTGCCCATTCATAACATCTCCTGAAGACCTAAGTTTTTTTTATCCCCTCGAGTGCCTGTTCAAACTTGGAGTGTAGGACTCCATAATAATATACTTGAAACTCATAGGGGAACAACTCTCCCGCTGCCATTAGCTCAGAAATGGTACCATAAGTTTGAGACTTTGACATTTCAGTGAGATACTGAAGCTCATTTGTGTAAGAGATTCCTGACGGCATCATTGTAAATGGCTGAAACCTTGACCAATTACTTAAAACATGTCGTACAATGTCAGCCCGAATCTGTACCGCTAAAGACGGAGTTTCATGCACTAAATAAGCTATAGATGAGAATAAGCAAGCACCATCTCCCCTGATATTTACTACGTGGTGAGACATTTGTACTCCATCAACATTAATTATTTCCAGAGACATAATTTTGTCTATTTTTCCAGCGCATCGCGCACAAAAGCAAGGGAACAATGGGAGCACCAGAACTCTGCTCACATCGCGTCGCTTCGTACCGCAAGCCGTAAGTATAAGTCTGTGATAAGCGGAATACTGCTACGCTTTGCACTCACGGGACGGAAGGACAATCCCGACCGCTTTTATATAGTGTCTTGATGATTGATATTCATTATATTATATTCATTGCTTATATAGGAGCCATACAGTGTGAGATTTATATCTTTTGTCCCGACACTTGGCATCTCTAGTTAGTAACCAGTTCGTCAATATCAGGCTTGAAATCTTGTGCAGCTGCAACTTTTATGAGGGATGAAAGGTGCTCGACGGTAAATCTTGAGCGATGTGGGGTTTTGGTAGCTTTCATTAACAAAAACAATTGCTCACAAAGGTAAGTGCTTCCGAAAATAGACAATTACTCTCGATGCCAACTTACGGATCTGCACATACGAGGGTGGCAGGTAAGCATACAAGCCTGGCACACCAACTTCGTTGTATTTTGCCTTAGGAATAGAATCTGACTGCACTTCAATCAGTTCCATTTGGATATTCTCAGGCACATTCTCAACGTTGTAAGACAACAGCGCAATGCCCTGTTTGTGTGAACTGAAATCACGAAAATGCTCACTGAATTCATTGCTCAGTAATTCAAGTTGGAAAACAAATCCTCCAAATATCAAATTTTACTTTACTAAGTTTACTTCAAAGTTTGTATTGTAAAATAAGCCGATATGCAAAAAGCCACCTGACCTAGGCCTACAATAATTTTACAAACTCAAAATCACAAAAATGTTAATAAACAACTCACCAACTTCTCGAGTCCACTTCAAATCTTCAGCTGTAGTCTGCACTAACTGTCGTTACAATACTAGCACAAAATTACATGAAACTAGAACAAAAAAACGTGAAAATATGCGGGCTATTACTACTCGTGACGGTCAGTTCTGCCCAGTGGCCAGTCTCAGCAACCCAATCACTAGTGTAGCCTTAGCAGGGGCGGCTCTAGGCTCGTGGCGGCCCTGGGTAGAGAAAGAATCAGTGGCCCCTTCGCCTGGCAATGTCAATATGGTATCTTATGCACGGCGGATGGCCACATCCGTTGCGGACACTGCATAGCCGCCTCGTGCTCATGACACGCTTATATACAGGTGCTGGTCATAAAATTAGAATATCATGACAAAGTTGATTTATTTCAGTAATTCCATTCAAAAAGTGAAACTTGTATATTAGATTCATTCATTACACACAGACTGATGTATTTCAGATGTTTATTTCTTTTAATGTTGATGATTATGACTGACAACTAATAAAAGTCCCAAATTCAGTATCTCGGAAAATTAGAATATTTTGAAAACGTTCAATATTGAAGACACCTGGTGCCACACTCTAATCAGCTAATTAACTCAAAGCACCTGCAAACGCCTTTAAATGGTCTCTCAGTCTAGTTCTGTAGGCTACACAATCATGGGGAAGACTGCTGACTTGACAGTTGTCCAAAAAATGACCATTGACACCTTGCACAAGGAGGGCAAGACACAAAAGGTCATTGCTAAAGAGGCTGGCTGTTCACAGAGCTCTGTGTCCAAGTACATTAATAGAGAGGCGAAGGGAAGGACGAGATGTGGTAGAAAAAAGTGTACAAGCAATAGGGATAACCGCACCCTGGAGAGGATTGTGAAGCAAAACCCATTCAAAAATGTGGGGGAGATTCACAAAGAGTGGACTGCAGCTGGAGTCGGTGCTTCAAGAACCACCACACACAGACGTATGCAAGACATGGGTTTCAGCTGTCGCATTCCTTGTGTCAAGCCACTCTTGAACAAGAGACAGCGTCAGAAGCATCTCGCCTTTGGACTGCTGCTGAGTGGTCCAAAATTATGTTCTCTTATGAAAGTAAATTTTGCATTTCCTTTGGAAATCAAGGTCCCAGAGTCTGGAGGAAGAGAGGAGAGGCAGAGAATCCACGTTGCGTGAGGTCCAGTGTAAAGTTTCCACTGTCAGTGATGATTTGGGGTGCCATGTCATCTGCTGGTGTTGGTCCGTTGTGTTTTCTGAGGTCCAAGGTCAACGCAGCTGTCTACCAGGAAGTTTTAGAGCACTTCATGCTTCCTGCTGCTGACGAACCTTATGGAGATGCAGATTTCATTTTCCAACAGGACCTGGCACCTGCACACAGTGCCAAAGCTACCAGTACCTGGTTTAAGGACCATGGTATCCCTGTTCTTGATTGGCCAGCAAACTCGCCTGACCTTAACCCCATAGAAAATCTATGGGGTATTGTGAAGAGGAAGATGCAATATGCCAGACCCAACAATTCAGAAGAGCTGAAGGCCACTATCAGAGCAACATGGGCTCTCATAACACCTGAGCAGTGCCACAGACTGATTGACTCCATGCCACGCCGCATTGCTGCAGTAATCCAGGCCAAAGGAGCCCCAGCTAAATATTGAGTGCTGTACATGCTCATACTTTTCATGTTCATACCTTTCAGTTGGCCAACATTTCTAAAAATCCTTTTTTTGCATTGGTCTTAATTGATATTCTAATTTTCCGAGATACTGAATTTGGGACTTTCATTAGTTGTCAGTTATAATCATCAACATTAAAAGAAATAAACATTTGAAATACATCAGTCTGTGTGTAATGAATGGATCTAATATACAAGTTTCACTTTTTGAATGGAATTACTGAAATAAATCAACTTTGTCATGATATTCTAATTTTATGACCAGCACCCGTATACTCATGTCCGTAACTTGAAAACCAAGTGGCGACCCATGATATTCTCATTACGGCAAAACATTATAATACTACATATTGCTTACTGCTCCGACTAGCGACATTTGTAAATACAGCGTACTAATTAACAAGAAACAGAATGTTTTTCGGCCACATTGCCGTCAGCTGTGTCGTGACTATACTAGCAGATGACGTTTCCGGTACCGTAATGCCATGGGAAAACGCGCTTTTGTCAGAAGGCAGAAGTAAGAAAAGTCAATAAGTAACACTGAAGATGCAGAATACTATCGTTTGTGATTGAATCAATCATTTTGTACAAGTTCAGTGCTAACTAGGATCTGTCATGCGGGCCACACAGATTTCTGTTGCGGGCCGCATGCGGCCCATGGGCCGCGTGTTTGACATGCCTGATTTACATTGTAAAGTCAGTGAGGTCTATCTTACATAGTATTTCTAAACTCTAGCACTCTGCAATGGCATCTCGGAGATTCAGTAAAACACAATACATCTACTGAATGGATTCAAATAGAAGGTTATCTGCAGATTTACAGATGAGATAGCAGCAACTCATTTCACACTAACACTTCGACAAGGGCTAGAAATGTGTCATATAAAAGATGGAAGAGGGTCACCCTGGGCTGAGTTCACTTTTGTGATATCAGTGAAAAGCATTATGGTTGGCCTGTGGAGGAGATTCTGTGGTACTGATGTTTAAATTCCACATAAAGTTTGTCACTTAAAATTAACCAGATAAAACGAATTAGCAGCACATATAGCAAAGACCAAGGAAAAGCACACTGACAGCTGCCACTGAGTGTTTGTTATAAAATATAAAGTTCCTTTATTTATAAAGGGGGTCAGACACACACTGGAGTCCATAAAACTGGTCAGCCCTACATTGATAGATGTATAGAGACCTACACAGATAGGTACAAGGACTGATGAATGGCTGAACATGTGTGTTATGATGACAATTGCTTACATTTCTTGTGTATGTATATGCCTGAAATAGAGGGAGAGGATGAAAAAACCCAGCTCTTTCTGAAAGATCTGACAAACCAAAAACCTCAGATTAAATGGACAGTGGAAATTGGCTCCATAGCAAAATTTTGACAAGTTGCAGTTCATCTTACGTTATTTCATAAACATGATGTGAAGCAGTGGTGACTGGCTCTGGAAGTAAAGGGAGAACAATAATATAACTATTGAATCAGCTTAACACATAAATAAAATCATTTCAAAGGCATTGTTGCTTGAAAGCATGTGAGCTCCTATTGTAGATTTTCATAATTCACATATACTGTACAGTACTACACTATGAAATCCTTGGTTTAGGAAAACCTACTCTTTGCCTTTCTACAAAAAAAAACAAGGTTTAATTTTAAAATTTTCTCTTTTGTCTTTTTATAGACATATGTAGATCAAAGTGTTAAGAAATAATTAGGCTGAAGAAGTAAGTCAACCAAAAAGTTAAATCAATAAGGCAAACATAAGCAGTTGCTAAAAAAAGCGAGCATCTAGCTAATCCAGCATCAGACCACTGTCATAATTGACCAAAATCATGAACACCAGTTAGTTTGATGGACATTGACTTCTGTTTTTATCTTGACTGCTGGTCCTAAGGATTATTTTCTCTGCAACCAACTGCATGTAGAATGGAGTTTTGTTTTTTGTTTTTTTCTCCTCTGCTGGCCTCAGTTTAACATTTGATATTAGCATTTATTTACATGATTACTATTAGCAGCTTTAATGATCCAATTTATATGTAAAAACTAGAAAAAGAAAGGTCTGTATTTATCCAACCGTCCATTCTCTACATCTGCTAAGGACTGTCCTGAGATTGTGGGGAGCACTAATAACTACAGAAACATAATAGACATTGTGACAGGCGGCCACGGCCATTACCTGGCCTGGACGGTTCTATTCAATAAGGGCGTGCACAAAAAGGCGAGCTTCAAAAGGGCGACCTCAATTGGGTGCGGCGAATAAAGGCCAACGTAACCATGTGCAATGCCACGTAGATATTTTATTATTATCTATCTATTATTATCTAAATTATCTACAAACGCCTTTATTCGCCGCTCTCTATTGAGGTCGCCCTTTTGAAGCTCGCCTTTATTTACGCGAGCCTGTATTCGCCACGCCCAATTGAGGTCGCCCTTTTGAAGGTCGCCTTTTTGTGTGCGCCCTTATTGAAGGATACCGGCCTGGACACCAGCTGGATGGAAGGACCGGGGGAGAGAGTATCGACAGGGCACTACCATCCCCGGGACGGTAGGGGGCAGCCTTCCTGGGCCGCTGTGGCACCATGGATTCCCTCAGGGCAAGCTGGTAGTTGGAGTGTTGCCCAGCCTTATTGGGTTCCGTTTGAGCCGCTAGGGGGAGCTGCAGAGCCCTACAGGGGGCTTTCACCACACCAGGGGGTGATTCCAGGTCTGATTAACAAGCCGTCTGGAACACTCCCAGGGTCTGTTTAAAAGGAGCCTCCTCACTCCATTTGGGGAGCCAGAGTCAGGAGGAAGAGGAATGAAGCTTGTCAAGAGAAGTTGAGGCTGATGACAAAGAAAGAAGAAGAAGAAGGAAGAAGAAGGACTGTATTTGGTGCTTATGTACTGTGCCACTGTGGGGAGCGAGGGAGACGCACTCCACGTGTGAAATTAAACGTGTGTTATGCTGAACTCGTGTCTCTGCCTGTTTGTGTCAGGGTTGGGGCAGCTGAAACGCCCCTGGTTTCCATAACATGTTATGTATTTCTGTGTACATATTCTGTGGTGTTTTAATGTTTTACTAAATAGTTCATTATGTTTTTATTGAAAATTATTTTTGTTGTAACTGTATTTGTTAAAGTGTACACCATTCTGAGCTCATAAATGAAGACTGTGTTACACTAACAATACTGTATTTATATAAGTAGGCAATTACAGCTAAGTGCTGAGAATTTACTTCTTACACACAGTGTGCTTTGTTTGACAAAAGTTTATAAATATATACATTAACTCCAGAAGCATTTGCCAACAAACGGCTTAAGTCAAATTCAAAAAAAGTTACATACAAAATAGAATAAAGCTAATCAATTGACATATGAAAGAAGTCAGTAAAGTTATTTCAGTCCTACATAAAATGTATAAAACGGTTACTTTTCACAATTAATCTTCATCAGGTGTGTTAAAAAAAGTGCAGAAATAACTCTGAACTACTTTTTCACTTAGCAGATACAAGTTGATCCAGCCCGTCACGATCTACATGTACATAAGGTAGGGATTAAACGCTGCTGAAACAAAGCAAGCATTTTGTAATTAGCATAAAGGACCAATCCCCAGATGCCATGTAATACAGGATTTGCTGCAGTGGTAGACCCCTATTGCCTGGTGTGACACCCCATGTATTGGGAAGAGGGCATCAGACTATACACTGGGGGTCTTGTACTTCTTCTATGATCAATCAGGATCAGAAACGAGAGATGTTAGGCAGGAAGGCAGAGACACAAAAAGGTTCAATTGCAAACCAAAAGTGTGTTTTACTTACAGGTGCATATCAAATAGTGCCAGGTGGGCTTTTTGCACACTTCTCACTACAACTGACACATAAAAACACAAAGAAGCAATATAGCAAAAAAAGTAGTGAAAATGTACAATATCTACATTGAGTTCTTCCCCAAATAAAAGAGAGAACAATAAATATATATATACACAAAAATCGTTAGTCTTCCACAATAAAAAATGCAGACAGGAGGATACTACACAAAACACTCTTCTTTGAATAGCATGATCCACAAAAATATTTACAAGGAGAAAAATCAGTGTATGTATATAAAAGAGAAAAAGTGTACCATAAACCCAATTCACATAACTACCTCCCCAAAACTATACTATTACTAGATCTTTATACACAGACACACACACACACACATATATATACAATATATATATTTATTTATTGGACACCACAGGGTGTTCCAGCTCTCTAAACATCCAACACAAACATGCACGGACACAAGGTAAAAACCCAAAGAGTCTTTTATCTGTGAAAACTCTTTTCAACAAGCATTTCCCACCATCAGAGCCACAAGTATATGCATTAAGCAATGTACAGTGCAAAAAACTCACTCTTTGTTTTCCTTTTCTTGGTCTCTCACTGCCTCTTCCACTCCTCTTCACAAGCTTCATCAACCTTCCATCCGACTCTGGCTTCATGGATCAAGGTAGGCAGTTCCTTTTATTTTAGCCACCCCAGAAGTGCTCCTGATCTTCCGCACACGTGGTCTGTAAGCACTTCCAGGTGAGGTGGAAACTCCATGACACAGAGACTCCCCTTTCCTCCAGCTCCCCCTGGTGGCCCCCATGGGACCCAACAGGGCTGTCCTCTGAGACTATGATACTTGGCACGTCCGAGGTGAAGCAAAGATATGTACACCTGATGAGCCCCAATTAGGGCAAAGCATGTGTCGTGTACTCTTTGTATAATTTGACAGTTACTATATAACATGCCTATGATGTGCTTCTTACAACTGAGAGGGAGTGGTGGATGTTTGCCGACTGGCCGACTAACCATAAAGGTTACCTGGTAGATCATCACCTAAATGATCAGATTGTGATTCAGACCTATGCATATACAGTATACAGGTATATACATTGTGGCGGATGCCTAGAAAGACCGGGAGAAGGACTATGCCTCCTCTGGACCACAAAAGGGCAGCTGCCCTGGTTTGTATGAAGGCCACGGGAATGGCGCATGGAAGCTCAACCCTACAGGGGCCTGTGGTCACCGCCAGGGGGCGCCCGGACACCTGTGAAGCAAAGGTGCTGCCAGAAGGAATACCAGGGACACCCGGAGTGCTTCCGGGCACTCATGCGGCACTTCTGCCACACCAGAAAGTGCCGCAGGAAGCTCATCAGGAGGCACCTGAAGCACGTCCAGGTGGACTTAAAAGGGGCTGCCTTCCTCCATTTGTCAGCTGGAGTCTGGTGGAAAAGGAAGAAGCTCAGAGAAGAGGAGTGGAGGTGGTGAAGGAAGGCTGGACATTGGAGAGGCCCGGACTGAGGGTGTGTGGTGCAAGGGCACCGGGTTGTGTGCAGAAACTGTAAATATTGTAAATATGAATAAACGTGTTGTAGTGTTTAAACCATCAGTGTCTGCCTGTCTGTGTCGAGGCTGGTCTCCATAACTATATACTGCTGAAAAAAATTATGGGAACACTTAATCATCACAATCTAACACCAAGTCAATTAACCTTCAGGTATATCAATCTGTCTAGTTAGGAAGCATAAACGTTTGTGAATCAACTTCACCTGCTTTGGTACAAATGAAAGTGACAACAAGTGCACTGGAGAGGCAACAGCAAGAAAGGGAATGCTTTTGTAGGTGATGGCCACAGATAATTGCTCTCTTCTTATCCTCCCTGACTGATTCTTCTCTAGTTTCCATTTTGCTAGTGTCCTTGTCACTACTGGTAGCATGAGGCGGTACCTGTAGCCGATTTAGGTTGCACATCAGGGTTGGGGCCATTCATGAATTGAATTGAAAATGCATGGTAAATCCCAATTCACTTCCTGGAATTGGAATTGGAATTGTATGCAGGTAAATGGAAATGGAATTGGAATGGAATTGGAATGTCTGGAAACAGAACTGAATTCAAATAAATTCCACAAAATTCCACTTTCTAAGATAATTTGACTTGATTTGTTAGTCTACAGTACATTAAATATTATGAACCACATAAATCACAAAAATATAAAAGAAATACAGGATGTATATTTTATTGCAACAAATTACACAGTACTACTCAGTAGAGATATTCCACTTGAATATTTCATTCAGTGAGAGCTGACTTGTGATTTATGCATCCCCTTCTTTTTTTTGTTTATATATATATATATATATATATACAAATGAAAATATATACTGTGAAGGACAGCCGGGTCCCATGCCCGGCAGGGACGCCCCTGCTGCATCTGTTCCGGGGGAGCAGCCATGGACACTTTAATACCTCCCCCGGGACGCTTGGTGGCAGCCTCCCTGGCAGACGATGATTCCCCAACCTGGCGCAAGGCTCCATGGGAGATGAAGTCCTCCACAGCCTGGTTGGGGGCTCGGATGGCCGCTAGGGGGAGCTGCATGGAGTCTGCAGCCCGGCTGGTCGAATCTGTAGCCCCACCCGGAAATGCAATTAGGACCAGGTGATCAAGCACCTGGAACGCCTCCGGGTGGGGTTTAAAAAGGGCCAGCCACCACCACTCAGAGAGCCAGAGTTGGGAGGAAGGAGACGAAGCTTGCGGAGGAGTGGTGGGAGAGAAGAGTGTGTTGTTGTTGGGATTGTGCTTTTGGGACTGTGTATTGCCTGTGGGTCACGGGGAAGACGTGCGCCCATGGGTGAAGAAAAACAAAAGTCCTTGTGTGTTTTATACGTGCCTCTGTGTCGTTCTGTGCCGGGTCAGGCGCCTATATAGCGCCTTTTTTACAATACAAAAATAATGTTTGATGTACTTTAAGGCTAAGATACACCACTATGACTGCAGACAGGAAGTGCCTTTTATACTTGGCGCCATTTTGCTGACTAATCTTGACACTCTCCATCACCCTCTACCCAACTGCAGGTGATGCAGGCACATTCATACTGTACATCATTCATCATCACTTTGCTCCCATGTCTGTAAAGCCTCTATTAAAATACAAGCAGCTTTGTGGGTGTGCACGCTTGCAAGCATGGGGACAGAACTTGAACACTTTCCAACTCTGTACTGAAGGTAAGAGGGTAAGTTAATGCCTATAGTTGTTAACCTCCAGTATCCCTTTTACTCTTTGTGGTAAACTCAACTAAACACTTTGCATCTTTTTTTCTTACTTTATCCAGTAGCAGGTGGCCGTTAGCCACTATCAAGGAACTGGACTGCATGTGAAGCAATATATAGGTAGGTTTCCATGGCGACTTGTGGCCATATTGCCAACACCCCACCGCATTGCACCGCTGAAGCCGTGCTAAATTGCTAGTGAAAGCATTGTCTTGTCTTTTCATCTCCTGAACAAGAAGGGTAAACACCATTTTTTCTTTTTCTGTTCTCCTTTTCTTAAAAATGCCGGCACCTGAAAAGTAATTTTTACTTTCTTTGGTAATGCTTGGGTGGGCACATTACCACACCCAGACTCTGCAAAGTGATATTACAGGAAGTAAAAATAGAAAAAGGAAATATTCTCAGAGACAGAAGCTACAACATTTTCATTTTGGTTCTGCAAGTTTTTCTTTTTTTTAATATCAGATATTGTTCCTCGGCTCTTCCAAAATGAAGTTGGATAAATAAGCCAAAAAAAAAAATAACATGAGTATACAACAATAGATACAATTTGTTTCATTGTTGCTTGGTTTTTCTGCCTTGTTTTTATTTCTTTCTGAAAATTTAAATTCTTATTCTGTGTATCTTTCACTTTTACTCCTAAGGCCAGTTTATCCATGTGAGGGATGGCTCCTGCCTGGTGCTTGATGCTGCTGAGATAGGTCCCTGATTGTGCCCCTGAAACGGATTATACACGTCTGATAATATTAGTCATGCCATTATTAGTTTAGGGAAATAAAAAAAATTCTAATGCTTTTCATGTTTTATTTTTTTACTAAAACATTAATCCTCTCAACATGATTTAAACTATCTATTTCAAATGTACTAATTAATTATAGCCGGCAGAAGGCTATCAACATTAAAACCATTTTTTCCCTTTTTATTTTAGCCTCATGCACCCCATGCACTTTCATGGCACTCCAGTACATGTTGCTCTTAAAGATCCCTACAGTAAAGCACATGTAGACAGACCTTTTCAAATAGCATACCCGTACATACGGTACACAAAGTTGGAGTGTAGTGTAGTGCCTGAGGAGTGGTGAATCTCCTAAGGGTCAAACTACTGTGTCTGTCTATCACTGTGCTCACTTTCCAGAAGTCAAGAATCATGGGGACATGTATTCAAATTTTGCACAGACTAATGATCACAAAGACAACAGTTTTAAATCTCATTAGTTGTGCAAAAACATGTCTAAGAGATTTCTTTAAAAAATTCCTTCATGCATAAGACTAAACATAATTAAAAATCTGATGCAATGGTCGTTTTTTGCTTGTGACACACGGTACTCAAGTTGTTGGACAGAAGCTTCTGCCATTTCATCTAAGGTTCTTTGAGTTTGTTCAGTTTCTGAGGATCTGATTAAACCTATCGTACAATGACGCTTAGTATGACTTTTTTGAATTCATCGCCTATCAAGATGCAGAACATTGTTTTTAAAAAATCATATAAAAGATATTATCTCCCTAACTCTGTAACATCTTTAGGGCACAACCAGCCACCATCATTTTTAGCCTGGCATGACATATATTGAAATATTATCAGAGATGATAAATTAGTGTGTCTGAACTGGCATTCTGTTCAGGGTCATCTTTCTTCTTATGCTACTGCAAAAGGCTCAGATTGTACACAATGGTCGCTTAGAAGGTGCTGATTCAAAATATGCATGAATGGATGTTACAGAATATTGGTAAAGCTTTTGAAAAGCGCAAACATTACATACACACATGTGCTGTATGACTTGATGAAACACAAATCCATACATAAATAACAAACAGAATTTTTTTTACTTCTCATTGTTATTTTAAGCCAATTCCATTTTCATTTTGGATTCCTTTCTCTATGGTGTTTGCAAGGTTATCTTTCAGGGACTCCAGTCTACTGCCATATTTCTTGATCCTCTGGAGTCTTCAAATTTTCCTCTTGTGGCTGACTATGGCACTGGTCCCAACCTTATGCTAACCACCACTATGACAGACTTCAGCTCCTCACTGCCCCAAATAGAAGAAAAAGCAGGGACAGAAAACTGACAGATGGCTTGACAGACTTATGTCATGTGATGTTACTGTAACTTTAGCACTGCTGCACTCCACATGCCATTCTTTGGGTCCTTATTCTTTTGACTGAAGAATTTACTTTAGCCAATTAAGTTTATGGGAATCTCAAAGAAGTAATTGACCAAAGCGAAATTTAAAACTGCAAAATGGACACTGTGGTGGTAGTTGTTGTTCATTTCTTTTCTTATTTTAAAAAAAAAACATGGATTCATGAGAAACTTTCAAGTGTTCCAGTAAACCTGGGCTGATTCAGCAGGGTGGAGGGGCTTTTGCTGATGAGATGCAATTTGAAGCAGTGCCATTAAGAGATATGAGTAGATTGTATTCCTGTACATACATGAGCAATACAATTAGATGGCCCACACTGAAATGATCAGAAGATGGAGTTTCATACCATTAAAGATAATAACATAAAGATTTGCACTCCTTGCATCTTTACTAAAGACACATCTCCAATTAATGGTGTATTAGTTTGGGGGGAGGGAGTATTGGCATATGCTTAAATCTGATGTCTAGTCCAGATTCGTTTGCATCCATTACTTTCCAAATGTGTATTATTCTCATTGCAGTGGCACACTCCTGAATTGGGATAAAATGGACAGACAAAACTAGACGCTGAATTTCTGTCCCATGTGGCCATGTCTTTGCTACATGTTCATTCCCTTGCCTTCATGCCACTGCTTCCAAGCATCCCTTGGGTTTGGGCAAGAGTGCTGGTTGACAATTTCTATTGGCTGTGCAGTTCAGTGAGTTTGTGTATTCCTGGCAACAGATCCATTTTCCACAGTTGACAGAGTCTATTACAAGTTAGTCTCGGTAGAGGCTGGTCTGTCTGCTTGGCAGCAGACATTAAACCTTAAGCCATCTGTGATTCCTCATCAGGGAAACCCACAGAAGATTGAGGTCAGCTGAAACAAGCCATTCTACATTAGTCAGTGCCCCACTGACCCACAGCAATAATGTCCTCATCTCCACTGAAAATTTCTAAAAGCCATCTTAGCGTGTCCCTTGTCTAGCTACTGATGATTAGACCAGGTCGACCCGAGAGTCTAGTTGAGGAAAAGCAAGCTTTCTGTTAGGAGGCAAAAGAGGCCCAGACAATTGCTGAAGTGCAAAGACTTTTGTGAAATCAATATCTGTGGCTTACAACCCAAGGCGTATTGGAATCCCTGCGGTAAAAAAAAGCACGAAAACGGTCAGCAATCTTTTAGTCTCCTCAGTGTCTGATCTTTGATCAAGTGCAGCTGCTTCTCCTGAAATAAGTGATAATATATGAAAACTAACTGCATCACAAAATAACAAAAAAAGAGACCCATGCCATGCCAAGATCAGGCACAGAATGCAGTCTACAGTCTCTGAAGCCTCAGGCACTCCAGTCACTGAGGCTAGGCGTCACCTTGGATGCACACTAAGCTTACATTTAACTTTTCGTAAAGGGCACTCCTTTGTTTCAAGAACAAGGAGTGGTAATAAACTTCTAATATATTTTATTGAAAGATTTTATTATGTCCTAAGAAAGAGTTAAATAATACAAATTGAAAAGAAATTGGGAAATAGAACATAAAGCATTTTTAGAGTGCAAATGCTGACCAAATATATGGTGTGTAATACACATTATGATTTCCTGCAACTGAACAGGAGAATTAAAATCCATGGTAGATTTTTTATGTCATTTATTTTATGCATGTGTTGATAATATTCACACTGACAGGAGTCAAAAAGTGTCAATGCAACACAAACATCCTGACATATATTTATAGACTCACTATGTACTATATTAGTGTTAAGGATGTGCTTATGTGCCTGATCACTTAACTTCACTGTGATTATGCAAAAGGGATTATGGGAAAGATTGTGAAGGAGATCCAGGGACCCACTTCCCTGTCTTCTTCTCCCATAGTCCTGACAAAGCCGTGATGGTCAGTCATCTTTGCCCACTGGTCCACCTTTACTATGTCATCCATTATTTTAAAAGACCCCGGAAGAATTGAATGGGGAAAAATATAACTATTTCTTTTTGAATTCAACAATGTAAACAGAGTTTGTGTTCCTAAAACTACTTACATCTACTAAATGTGACTTTCCAACTTGGAAAGCCAACTCTTGTTCAATATTTCTTGTGTTTATTTTGCAAAATACAAAAGCTCCTTTCTGCCCACCCCTTTCATTACAAAATTATTTGTTCTCCCATAGTTTCTCACTCTACATCCCCAGTATGTGGCCCATATCTTGCTACCCAATGTGATAATGAACTGTGGTGTTCTCAAGGAACAGGCCACAAGTGCTGCACACATTTACAATATATATATATATATATATATATATATATATATATATATATATATATATATATATATATATACTGTATATTTCCTCCCATCCACCCTTTTAGTGAATGAACTAGTTTGAATTTTAGAGTACTGTAACAGATCCAACCTTGGAAGTCATGGCAAACTACAGCAGGGTACTCCTGTGTCTATTAACACATAGAATGTATGAGGAAAGGTTTATTGCCTGGAGAAAAATCAATGAAAACAGTAGAAGAAAATAAAACGGACAGTGACTGGATTTCTCTTGACTCTGTTTTTTAATTTATTTTTACTTTTTCTTTTTAATAAAAATTTGATCTTGAATATTACATATCAAGACATTAATAATTTATTAAATTAAGTATTTTGTAGCCCATCTGCTTCTAGAGATGATGTTGTAGTAGAGTCAATTGAAGTAAATGTGAAATTGACTTTAGATTCATACTCGTTTGTAGGGCAATCTATATTTATTCAAAGTTGTTAGGCTTTGGTGTACCCTGTGCCGCTACTGTATGTGGTGTGGCATTCCGGTGATGCGCTACATGGTGAGAGCGGTACCCTTGACATTAAGGAGGCTCCTTCAGGAGTAGCAGTACCACAGATGCAGTTCACATGCATATCGGAGCAGCGCCCTTTTCCTTGCAGAAGAATCCAATGTCCGTCTCCGACTTGTGACTTTCACAAATGTGCTGCAGCAATTCTGTTCTCAGTCTATAAATATCTGTTGACCTTTTGGAATTCCTAGTGTGGATGCCTTAATTTTTTACCTTCAAAAAGTCTTATTTTTAATAAAATAAGTGATGCTCACAATGAGGCAAATATTCACAATCATTTATGAAGAGCAAATGCTACAGATTTAAGTGAAAAGAAACATTTTAGTCAGTAATGAAAAAAAATATTAACAATACAGAGCAGGAAAAAAACCTAAAAGGCCATGTGCTGAGCAGAGGATATCATAATAATAATAATAACTAGGGGGCTTCGCTCACCAACCCCCATGTTTGGTTTTCTGGATACACACTTTTAAGATTTTTTTTTCTTTGAATTGTTGCTATTTGTGTGAATTTCCCCTTGGGATTAATAAAGTATCTATCTATCTATCTATCTATCTATCTATCTATCTATCTATCTATCTATCTATCTATCTATCTATCTATCTATCTATCTATCTATCTATCTGTCTGTCTGTCTGTCTGTCTGTCTGTCTGTCTGTCTGTCTGTCTGTCTGTCTGTCTGTCTGTCTGTCTATCTATTTAATCAGTTTCACTTTTATTTCAGAACTTCGTTAAAAACAATATTTGGAATCTTTCGAGTACCAATATGCTGAATCTTTTAAATGAGGTCCTTGAGACATGTGTTTAATGACTTTGTACCATAATTCAGGATAGGCTTCTCTGTTTGGAATTTCAGCACAGACAAAAGGATCTATATCATCAGCAGTTAATAATTTTTTTTGCAAAGTAACCAATAAATGCATGTGAAGTAAACCTCGCTTTTGAAATACTCTTTACTTAAACTTCAAAGCCTTACAATATTTACATACTTTTGACATATCACCTGTGTCCATATATTCAATCTTCATTCCTCGCTTTGTCCTGCTTTTTTTTCAATGACACCTGGTCCGTGGTGATTATTTTCCCTTTTTTCGAGTAATAATTCTGTTTGTTTGCACTACTGTGATCTTTACTTTCTTTTTTTTTGATACTTTCTAATTTTCCTACTTTCATATTGTTTAACTTTCTCTGCATTTGTATCTCGACGTTTTTTTGAGCCTTTCGAACTCCACTGCTTTCATAATCTCTAACCTGCTCTGCATGTCTATAGCGCCAACGTTTTTGAACGTCTTTATGAAGTTCTACTTTGTCTTTTACTCTCTGTCTTTTAATTCTGAGCCCAATTGGACGTGCTTTTTTTTGATTCCACTTTTTCTGGGCTGATCATTACTTTCCTTATTTACTGAATTTGCACCTAGATTATTCTTTTTATTTTTTGCATTTTTTTTCTCTCCAACACTTTTGAGTCTTTTTTCTCCACGTTGCTTTCTTCTTCACTTAGTCGTCGACGTTTCATTTATAATGTATTGTCCTTATATGCTTTATATGCGCTGAATCCCTGGATCTGTGTGTGCTCAAATCCTTTAGACGACTGAATGTTTTGCTGCCAGTGGTCTTATTTGATACTGGTTGTAAGTAGGGTGTGTCTTGCAAGAATCTTATGTTCTACGTCCCTGCGAGACGGTCTTGGGTCAATCTTTTTTGTCTCGCGGGTCTTTTAAGTGTCTCGTCTCCCTGGTCTTTCTCTCCCAGGATTTTTTTATAATAGAGAGATAATAATAATAATAATAATAATAATAATAATAATAATAATAATACATTTTATTTATATGGTACCTTTCCCATGCTGAACAAAATGATGAAAGGAAATAAAGACAGAATGCAATATTCAGAAATAAGAATTTCTATAGGAAAATAAAAATACTATAAGGAACCAAAGCATAATGCATGGAAAATGAAACTCGCTGAAATATTGCAGGAAAAAAAATCACACACACACACAACATACAATAATATAAAAGAGCACAAGCTAAATATGAATAAATGTATACAATTATGACAAAAAAATCAATAAAAAAGGAATGACAGAAGAAATACTGTAAGTGAGGCAATAGAGGAAAGCAACATGGAGGAAAAAAGTGAGAAGTATTGATTAGTGGGTTTGGGGGGGGGGAGTCCAATCATAAATGGTCCAAGTCTGCTTAATCCAATGTTACAATCACAGTCATGAAGGGATGTTAAGCAGTTAACAACTTGACTGTAAAGTACATTTAAAAGTCTGATTTTAGTTTATGTCTGAAGTTTCTAAACCTGCTCTAGATGAACCACTGCAAGTAGAAAGTTTCAGTCCAAAGACTTTCTTAATTAGAAGCCAATGTTTGTCATTCATGAACACCAAAACTCATTCAGTTATTTCTTTTTTATCTGCATAAAGAACTCCTATTTGACCAGATTTTTCATTTTCAGTAAAACCAACAAATGTTATGCAAACGAATATACAGTAATTAGTCACTCTTAATTCCCTCTAAACATGTTATAGAGGCCACCTCTTAATTATAAGCGCATCAAATAACTGCCTGCTAACTGCTTCTCTGCTGTCCACCTTATTGTTTGCTTTCCTTTTTAAACTGGCAGAGGTGTACATTATTGAAGTGGTAAGTCCTGCTGACACACAACAGCTGCCAACTGGCCCAGTCACTGTCTGTATGTAATTTGCATATCAGATTCTTTCTTTAGGGGCGGCACGGTGGCGCAGTGGGTAGCACTGCTGCCTCGCAGTTGGGTGATCTGGGGACCCGGGTTCGCTTCCCGGGTCCTCCCTGCGTGGAGTTTGCATGTTCTCCCCGTGTCTGTGTGGGTTTCCTCCGGGCACTCCGGTTTCCTCCCACAGTCCAAAGACATGCAGGTTAGGTGGATTGGCGATTCTAAATTGGCCCTAGTGTGTGCTTGGTGTGTGGATGTGTTTGTGTGTGCCCTGCGGTGGGTTGGCACCCTGCCCAGGATTGTTTCCTGCCTTGTGCCCTGTGTTGGCTGGGATTGGCTCCAGCAGACCCCCGTGACCCTGTGTTTGGATTCAGCGGGTTGGAAAATGGATGGATGGATGGATGGATTCTTTCTTTAATTACTCAGTTTTCCTCCTCTGTCCTGAAAACATGCAGGTCAGGTGTATTGGTCACTCTAAACTGTTCTGATCTGAGTGAATGCTGGCATATGTGTCTCTGTGTATGTGTGAGAAAGCCCTATATGAATGGGTGCTTAACTGAGAATAAGTTCTTGCCTTTCTCCCAGAACTGCACTAATGGCACTGCACTGTAATAACCAAATTTAGGAAATAAATCAATGAGAGAATGAATACATGAATACCAATTGATAGCTGGTTTACAGAAAAAAGAAGCAATTATGGGCTTGTAATTCCAACAAGAAAGTGAATGACGATAAAGGATGAATTGTGAGAACTAAATTATTACTAATAATTATTTATTTATTTTTAATACAAATTTGATCACAAAAAATGTATTCATTTTTAAAATAAACTCAGTGCAGTATAGAGTTATGGTTGAGCTATGGCTCAGCAGGATACCAGTTCATTGCAGAGAAATTACTTATTTATTAATTTGGTGGATACTTCTAGCAAAAAAGCTCAAGGTATGTTACAACTATTTATACTTTATACATTTTTCTACACATACGTATTACCTGCAGTATGGGTAATTTCTGAGACTAAAGAAACAGAGAGTGGAACTATTAATTTAATTAAGTAATAAATTGACTTTACAGCAGAGATTAGCTTCTAAAAAAACAATTCAGCTATAACAAAAACCAGAACCTATAATGGGTTCCCAGAAGCAGGATTAGGAACTACAGGTTTATATTGTGCTTTACAAATTGCACGCAAATTAGCATTATTTGTAAATCACAGGGAGCCAATTCAGACATACTAATGGGTGAAATCAACACTTTTTAAGATGTACCAGAGAACCCAGAGGAGAGATGCCAACATCCGGTAGAACAGGATAAGACAGACGAAAGCCTAGCAGAAACTACACAGAGCCTCTGGTAAGTGTAATGCTAAACATCTACACTGAGATGGTTTTCATCATAAGGATATAAATGAAAGTCAATTAATCATCTGCTTCATTAAGCACATGCTGTGAATCTGCCACCAGTGGTCTCCAGCACTGCCAAAACACATCCAAGAAGCCTCTTTCTGCTTCACTAGTTCAACAGCTCTGCTACACACAGACTATGTAATTTTGTACACTGTCCTTTCAGATAAAAGGATAACTAAAAAATGTAAAAGCCATAATGAACAAAATTAGTATTTCAGTTAAGGAAGTCTGATACTGTCTAAGAACTAAATTAGTAAGTAAACTTAGAAAGTTACAGCAGAAATTAGAACTAACCCCTTTCTCTCTGTGTGCTTCAAAAATAACCACTACACTGAAACTTTAACAAGTTTAAAAACAAAACACCACCAAGTGTCACAACTAAACAATTCCTGATGGAGTAATGGACGTGGTAAACATACACAAATGACACACATTTCATGAAAAGTGGAGCAGCACACTCGTACACAGTGTAGAGATGATAAAAATCCTGTTAGGTCCTGTTTACAGTGAAGTCTTAGATGTCCAAGAATGCATTTTTTTATAAAAGTGGAGGTATAGTTTGTATATTAGCCCTTTGTATTAATATAGTCAATAAGTTGGACAAAATAAGGGAAATAATTTATGTTATTTTTAGTAAAGTCTCTGACTTGCATGTAATTGAAGAAATGTTTTTGTGAAAGGCCATATGTAGTAGAAAGAGTCGTTGTCCAAAAAGATATTATCAATATACAAATCACTAAAGGTTTGGGAGCCAAATGCGTGTCGTGCATTGAATTCCAAGTACATGGTTGTTCGGTTGTAACTGACTGTAGCAATTCTGCCTTCAACTGATTTCTTCCTAAAGGCACTGATAACAAATTGTCAACCGCTGTGTTTGTTCTCTGCTTTACTGTAATTTGTAGATATCAGTATACAAAGTTAAGCAAACAGAGATAAAGAAGTGAGGCCTTTCCTTTGTGGTTGCCTAACAATACGGCTTCAGTGCAATATGCAAAGAGTTCATGTACAGCCTTGGAGAAACTTGTTGGTACCCCTCCAGAAAAAAAGAACCCACAATTTTCTCTGAAATAACTTGAAATTGACACATGTAATTGGAACCAATCACCGATGATTCTATATTTAACAAAAATCTGACTTTGCTTTGGAGTTTTCATTTAACAGAATATTTCAATTAATAACACAAATGAAAATGGCATGAACAAAAATGATGGGACCATTAACCTAACATTTTGTTGCTCAACCTTTAGTGGCAATCACTGGAAACAAGTGATTCCTGTAGCTCTCAATGACACTTCTGCACCTGTCAGCAGGTTGTTTGGCCCACTCTTCCTTGGCAAGCTGCTCAAGCTGGGCCAGGTTTGAAGGGTGCCTTCTCCAGACTGCATGTTTCAGTTCTTTCCATTGATGTTCAAGGCCACTTCAGAATAGTCCCAAAGTTTTCTTCTTAGCCATTCCTGGGTGCTTGTAGTTGTGTGTTTTGGGTTATTATCCTGTTTGAGGAACACTAACCTGAGCCTGAAACAGAGCTTTCTTAAAGGGCACTACGTTTCACTCAAGAATGTCTTGATAGTCTTGAGATTTCACTGCACAGACTCAAGGTTCTCCAGTACCAGATGCCGCAAAGCAGCCCCAAAACATAACCATAGTTATGGTGTTCGTTTCTTTGAAAGCTTCATTTTTTTTTGTCTGTGGACACAGAGCTGATATAATTTGCCAAAAAGTACCAGTTTTATCTCATCTGCCCAAAGGACATTCTCCCTGAACCATTGCAGCTTGTCAATAGACATTTTAGCAAATTCCAGTCTGGCTGTTTTATGTTTTTCTTTCAACAGTGGAATCCTCCTGCCATTGAGACCATTGTCACTCAAAAAGCAATGGATGATGCAATCAGACACTGATAGACCTTGACCATGGAGTTCAGCTTGTATCTCTTTAGAAGTTGTCCTTGGCTTTATGTCTATCATTCTCACTACTCTTTTGTCCATTTTGGGATCTATTTTCTTCATGTGACTTTGTCCAGGGAGGTTGGTTACAGTCCCATGGAGCTTAAACTTCTTAATATTTTCAACTGTTGTCAGAGAACACCAACCTGCTTGGAGATGGTTTCATAGCCTTTCTTTTTGACGTGCTTGTCCATAATTTTCTTTCTGATCTCCTCAGACAACTCCCTCCTTTCTTTCTCTGGTCCATGTTCAGTATGGGACACATGATGATACTAAACATAAGAGTAACTATTGGAGTTACGATTGGAGACATGTTTGATACTAATTAAAGACAACAGTTATTTTGAAAAATCACTAATCCTGTTATTTATTATCTTTCCTAGTGGTACCAACACATGTGTCCAGGCCATTTTAGAAATATATTTGTAGAATAAGCAATACTTTATCTCTTTTCACTCTTGCTTTGCTTTACCCTATGACATATCACAGGCATGCAGAAATACATGGGACAGTTGCTTTTCATTTAATCACTTTTCGAGAGGTGTACAACATTTTTTCAAGTGTATGTATAAATGTTCACTGTCTTACGCCAAACCAGATTAAGTACAATATTGGATAATTAATTGCAATAGCTAATTTGGATGGAGTGTTGCAATATTATTAAATATTATAAAAAGAAAATAATCATTTAACTGTAGTCATGCTAAACACAATGTTCAAAGTTAAATTGAATGAATATTTGTTTTTAATTACCTCAATGACATTTTTTAAACGTTATGCAATGTAAAATTTGATTTATGCATGGCTAAAGTAATGGATCATTTTAAATTGTGCCTCATTACAGTTACTGCATTGGGTACATTGTTACATTCTGAGTATGTCTATGTACCCGTATACACTAAATGTGGATTGTGACAGGTGACATTCCCACAGTATTTGCAAATATTTGTATACATTAGTGCCTCAATGGCATAGCTCAAAATGCCTGCAAATTAACAGACTCCAAGTAGTAGATGTGATAGGGAAAGAAAGAAAGAAAGAAAGAAAGAAAGAAAGAAAGAAAGAAAGAAAGAAAGAAAGAAAGAAAGAAAGAAAGAAAGAAAGAAAGAAAGAAAGAAAGAACCCACTTTAAAAAAATGAAGTATAAATCAAATGGAGAAAACTGAGTAGGCAGAAACATGTGAGTCTACTGTTTTCCAGAAATGACAGAGCACTACAAACAAATCAGATGATGGATTGTGTGAACAGGAAACAGCCGCACAGGCAGTGCCCATGCAGGCAACACCGTCACTATGCTTAGAAGTGAAATTAATGTCCTGTGGGGAATGACTTGAATGGCACTATACAGTATCTTACAAATCAAGAAGAAAAAATAGATTGATTTGCTTTCCAGCTGTCACCTGGAATGGCCCGACTTTGCTTACATAGCAATATAACCCCTAAAAACTGATAGCTCAGCTTTACGTTTACGGAAAACCTGCTGATTTTAATTCTCAAGAAAAAATAAACTGTAAAAGGCAAAGCAAGACAAACTGGAATATACAGAAAAGGGAACAAAAAAAACACCACCATTACAAACCTTTATGTATACATTCAAATAGTTTGATTACAATGAACGCCAAGGTTGATGCTCTTCAGAAAGGAAGGGATGTATGCCGCATCACAATGACTAATGATGTCATGTCACAATGACCAGCTTTACGGATATCATGTGATGATGCAACCCCCAATATTAGATTTCTGATAAGATTTCACCTACAGTAAATGGTTACCTATTTTTATTTATACATCCATCCCATCACCAGTATCTAACTTAATACATGGAAGGAATACAACTTCTCCTGCATGATCACCAGTCATGATTTTGTTGGTAATTGAATGTTTATGCAGTTTTACAATTTGTAAGCGTATGCCATTACATAGGCTTTATTTGTCGACTGCTAACACACAACTGAACTACTACTATTCTTAGCAGAGTTGATGTAAATAAGGTATTCTGTTTAATGTATGGTCGTTAAATTGGTTGTATTGACATGAGAGTATCTTTGTTGTATTCTCCTAATGAAGACAAACAAAAATGATATATAAATGTATAATATATGATGTACAGTATATACATGAAATTGACAGCATGGTTGGGGATTTTTGTTATTTACTAAATATTAACTATCGTGTTTTGGCAGAAAATGTTTGATACTGGGAAGTTGTGCTGGGTGCTTGGCTAAACTCCAGCAAGCTTTGAGTCCTTGTCCTTAATAGTCAAAGTTCTTTTCCCATTTTGTCAGTTAACACTAAGAATATGCTTCAATTCACATTCTCAATGCTCACCCAATGACAGTCCCATTAGCAGCATGCTGACCTAGGCAGTCCATGTCACCATATCATCCGTATCCACAGCCTTGTCCTGGGGAATTTCTAGACACTCCCAGTCCAGGTTAATCAACCTACAGATCCATACCAACTCCACTGTCTTTTCTTGATGCAGAGAAGCAGCACTTACAATCCAAGGTACTTCAATATTTTGAGCTTCTCACCCTAATACAGAAAAATGAGTAAAAAACTCTGGGAAGAAATCATATTCTGGTGACTTATTCGCACAATCTCTGATCACTAATTAAATGTTTTAAATTACATTAAACATAAATGTATTTTAAAAACGATAGAATTTAAGAAATTCTATCTGCAGAGCAAGCTATTCACCCAGTGGCCCACCTTCTTAACTGTCTTGTCACTTCCAATAAGAAATTACCTGCTTTATAAAGTATAGAAAATTTTGAATGTGAATTCTGTATAATATAAGGAAAACAATATTTTGCTTCCAACCCACACTATTCATTTATATCAAGCACAGCCCTAAGGGGCTCACAGACTTGTATGTATTTTCTCTCTTGTCCAGCTTCACTTCTTCATTTCTGTTGCTAAGGGTGTGGATGTAGAGAAGACCTGTTGCTCCTTTTTATTTTCCCTCTGCTATATTACACCTTTCTCTTAACTTTATACACACCAAAATTTGTCCTGTTAATGTGTACACACAGCTCTGCCTACATCAAAAAAAAGCATTAAGGAAATGGTTGCAGTATAAAAAGATTTCTGGTAAGCAAATACTCGTTTAAAATAGAGAAAATATTTGTATTATGTTAAAAAAGATCAGACTCATGGGGAACAATTTGTCTTTTTTTAAAGTATGCAATAAATCATCAGTATTATGGCATTAGGAATAGGCCTACATGACTTGAAAAACATTTTACAATTTAAATTGGTATAAAAAGAAATGACAGACAAAGGCTGTGAAATAAAGCAACAAATAATTTATACAAAGAAAACTACCTGTGAACACCGTACAGTAATCAACACATATACAATATACCAGAAACGGCGCACGATAACATGCAGTGAATACACTTGACTTGAGCATTCCTAGTGTTCATACTCTTTCTCTGTACATTTAGCATTAATTTGCTCAGAGGTTGATGCGATTGCTGCTTTGTGAGCAGCTCTTTTTGTCCATTTTAGTGGCCCGCTTCTTCTCTTCTTTCGTCGGCATCTTTTCACGTTAAAAGTGATTAAATCAGTGTTTGTGTTGCAATTACTTAGTACGTTTTCTTTAATTTTTCACTTTAGCTGGCACTTAAGTCTTCAATCTGCCTCAAGAATGATTTAAGATATGAAGAGGTAGGGGAAGTGACGGCGAAGGTGGTAGGGAATGTGAACGGCGCCCATATGCATGCGCCACACAGCTGCCCTGCTGGCTGCTGCCAAGAGTTGATTCTACAATAAAATAAAATAAAAATAAAAAGAAGAATAACCCTGGAGGTCAATCATCACCCCGAAAGTGGATAGTAGACATCACGTAGTATATGTGTACCAAATTTCAGGTTAATAGGTCAAACGGTTTGCCGAGCTACAGGTGATTTAAAATCCTGGAAAGACAAACAAACAGCCACGGCAGCATATTATATAAGAAGATTATGAAGGTAAACAAATTACAAAGACAAATTGCAGATCAGTGGTCCTCATTTACAGTCCTGGAGGTCCGCAGTGGCTGCAGGTTTTCATTTTAATCAATTTTTAATTAGACCCCATTTATTTACTACTAAAGAAAAACTATTTTTGAGCTTAATTTTAGGTATCTTGCCTGTTGCCTTTCAGAACCTTCAATTACCTATTTTAGTTTTTAGTAGCTGCATTTAAGTTTCAATTCTTGCCTGTTTTCTTAAGCAGATATTAGTTAATAATGAAATGCAGAAAACCAATAAACCAGTAACTCTCCAGCTAACGTGCTTCCTTTTAAACCTGTGCATAGACACCATGAAGTATCTGTGTTAAAAATATGTTTCAAAATAAATGAGAGGGGAATTGGAAGGACCTTTAAGTTTAAATCTGTTCTGGTCTACAAAACCCATGGATAATGTTCTCAGAGAAGGAATCTCTACAGTGCAATTAAAATTTCTCTTAAATGAACAAAAGCACTAACAAGCCAAAGGAGTTAAATACCAAGTTTCATTCTCAGCAAGGACCGTCTTCTAATTAGGAAACTGGCTGGAAGGAAAACCTGCAGCCGGTGCGGCCCTCCAGGACCGTTATTGAGGACCCCTGGTTTAAATGCATTAATGAAACACAAGAAAA
Organism: Erpetoichthys calabaricus; assembly: GCF_900747795.2. Lineage (NCBI taxonomy): Eukaryota > Metazoa > Chordata > Cladistia > Polypteriformes > Polypteridae > Erpetoichthys > Erpetoichthys calabaricus. The sequence continues at coordinate 46,869,758 of NC_041407.2, forward strand.
TAATCAAATTTGGGTGTGTTTCAGGTTAGCTTCATGAAGGTCCATATATGAGTTTCAGATTTAATACCAAATGCTAGCGAATGAAATATTCAGTTTACACAAAAAAGAAGAATAAGTAACACACTGTTTGTAACACATTACACTTTATAGTAAGTAACTGTATAATATATTTAGCTATATTTTTTGGTAAGTAATGAGTATTGTAACTAAGTTCCTTATAAAAGCAATGATGCTGTCTATATTAGGGTGACAATGAGGCACAGAGGTTAGCACTGCTGTCTCAGAACTTAAGATACTCTGTTTCAATCTTGTTCTGGTTATGGTCTGTAAAGTGTCTGCACCTTCTTCCTGTGTCCATGTAAGTACTTCTCCAGGTACTCCAGTCCTCCTTCCACTTTCTAAAAATATATTAAGATTACTGGCAACTCTAAACTGGCCCCCATTAAGGGATATCGTTTATAGATGTCTTAAAGAGTGTCCTGTATTAAACCAGCAACCCATTCATGACTAGTTCCCGCCTCTGTGCCCAATACTTGTGAGATAAGCCATAGACCCGTGTGATCCTAAAGCTGGATTAAGTATGTTTAAAAAATGACAAGCTAGACAGAAGGATTGTCCTAGTAATGACTAGGCTGACTGTCATGTCTAAGATCCTCTGCTAGAAAAGAGTGTGTGCGAGAATATGCTTATTTGTAAGTATGTCTTGCAATGGACTGGCATTTTTTTTATGACTTATTGGTACTTTACACTCACTGCAGCATGGGCTGGATGCTGGTTTACTACAATCTTAATCTAAGAAAAATGGGAAAGAAAATGGATGGATGGGTTAAATTATGTAACCTGTACTGCATGAAACAATGTAAGTAGAACACACTGTTAGATTATGTCCTAGCCAAGCAATTAAGAACCCAGTCCAACTTCCCAACCACTGAAAATACCCAACAAAACTGGGGAAAGATAGTCATTTCCTTGAATATGCTGACAGTTAAAATGTCCATAAAACCCTGGCCCCATTGTTCTGCACTCTCTCCTTAATTTCCGAATTTAACAGAGGAGAAGTGAGCTTACTATCGGCCACAGTACTCATAAATCCCTGTCATTTCTCAACAACTAGAAAACTCAGATGAGAAGAATACAATGGTACATGAAAGCCAAAGATTAGATTTCAGCACACAGTTCAGATGATAAGTATCATGCAAACATTAGGGTGAAAAGAAACAAAGGAAAACACATCAAATGGAATCTAGGACAGATATTGAGTGGTTTAAAAATATTTTTTACAGATTTTGCAATTCTAAAGAAAGCATTTAATATCATGCTGGTGTTGAGTGTACGTGAGTCAGTTCCTGGGTGAGAAAGACTTCTGCATAGAAGCAGCAGATTCAATTCACATGGGCCTTGACCATGATACTGTTTGTCATTCTATGCCATAGGTGCAGCTATATATTTAATCTTTTGGCTCATTGAGATTGTTATGATCTAGTCATTCTCTTCTTTATTGCAAATATATATAAAGAAAAAAAAAAATTTCAACAACATCAGTTGTCAGTGATTTACTCTCCCTGTGCTTGGCATGAGCTTCAAGTCTCAAGTATACAAATCCAACTCCAGATTCTTAATCAGCTGACTACATCATCTGCCATAATCAGTGCATATTATTTGAAGTGGACAACAAGACGACTGGTGTACAGAGTATGTGTCCTCTTTAGTACAGCAGACAGGGAATTGGCCTGATAATCCCAGAAGCCTGGGGTTCTGGACACACCAAGATGTAGACATCTGCTTCCCAGTCTGTGCCTTTTATAATAACTTCACGCTTGTACAATATACTATAGAATTCCATTTGGATCAACATTTCAAGAGACGCCAGCTTTAATTAGATAAGGGCCATGATTAAAATATAGACAACCAGAATCTGCTGAAACTGTGCTTCAGGGATTGTTGAGGTCTTCAAGGAATGGGTTTAACTATAGTGAACAGCAAGACAAAATCCTAAATGCTTTAGCGAAGGGCCAAACGAGAACATAGAAATCAATTCTGGCTGATTTGGACAAAGCCAGTGGCAGTGCCATGCCTGCAGAAACTAAATGATGTGTCCCTCACATAACATTCAGAATTTCCGAGAGTGAAAGGTCTGCAATCAAAACAGGCCCTGCTATTAAGACCTCATTTTTATAGCTGTCAGAGAGAGAGAGATTAGGAACGCACACTGATACAGTGCATTGCCTTCACAGAGAGACAGACAGAGGCTCTGATGTGGGTCCTAATCCGCCTAGCACTGCAGCTGTGGAAAGATCCCTGCCAGTGTGCTACATACGTGGCAAAGGCCAAGCTGCTAGCCCAGAGGGGAAACCAATATATGCTTTTGTTATAATGGTAGGGGGTTTTAATTACTCATGAGACCTGGATTAACTCATCAACACCTGGAACTACGTTATATAAAGCTGCATCAATAATTTGAGACAATATTTCTTTTTTTTTTCCAGTGCATCAGAGTTACTCACAAATTAACTTCCTTTTTCATTGACAGTGACTTTTGTCCTCTCTTAATCTTTCTGCTTTGTGGTTCTTGGTATCTCTTACTATGCTCCTTGTATTTTGAAACTCAAATCATTATGTTCCACTAATACAACTGACAAATCGACACTCAGTTCAATAATACTAACTAGATTTTATTAATTTCCACACAAATTGATGTTTTCATTAAGACCAACATCCAAAATATCTGCAGAAATACTGAAAAGAATATTTGAGGGAAAAAATCATTTATTATGTTTTGCATAAGAATAAATTACAAAACAAGAAGAGCAACAGTTTGGCAGAACAGTGGACGAGCGTTTTGCATGTGAACACTTGTGATCACCAGTATTTAGTTAATTACACAGGTGTGACATGTAATCGACTGGTATCAGCTAGAGTTTGCCACAGGATAAAGGAAAGGGTGGATCAGTGCTAGAAAGGGAGAAAACAAAAAGAAAATAAGGGTGTACTCACACTAGGCATGGTTGTTTCGTACTGTGCCCAAGCGCAATTGTCCCCCGTCCCTACCCCTCACTGGCCTACACTCATATTGTATTTAATGTTCTGGGTCTGGACACCCATTTGTCATGACTATGTGACTTTGTGTAAAGCCAAAACAAGAACTGAAAACAGTGACAACATGCATATTAAAATGATTTTACTTATTTTGCATGTGGGACAGGATAACGTTTAACAGAATAATGAAGCGTGCAGCGTAGCGTTTTGCTGTTAATCGTGCTGCACGAACAAGAAGAGTTTCATGGAGACAAATGATGTTAAGGGAGTAATTTACAGCTTTTATTGCCAGCTACAATTCAAGTTCATGTGTAAGGTGAAAATAAAAACCTGTTTTTTTAACTCAAATGGTACTGAATGAAATGAGAATTGCACTCTCTGACTACTTGCTTTATTGACGTTATGTCTGTGTTCTGTGCTCGGACATGTTTAGCAATCACACCGTTCCTGAATCCTACTGAACTGTGCTTAGGTCCACCTCTTCCAAGTACAGTTGGCCTGGCATGGAGCGATCACACTAGTCACACAAACTAGACGTTTGGGGGTTACTTGTAGACAAACATGCTCATGCACGGAATAAATTGCTAGTGCGAGTACAACCTAAGAAAAAAAATGAAATGAGCAAAAGCAGACGCTTGCTTTGGACTGTTGGGCATGGTAAGTATTCCATGTTGGGAGTGCAGGACAGACAGTATCAACTGTGCTGAATAATTCAAATGGAGCAGGACCAATCATTAACTGAAGGCTCGAGTGTGTGAAGAAGTTCATGACTACTGAATAGTGGGGTAGATAAGAATGAGGGGAGACCACATGAATATCAGCAAATCAAAAACACGATCAAATCTGTGCGAAAGACATAGCATCCTGGGGAGCTGTGGAAACCTACTGAGGTGGCATCTCTGGAAACTACAGGTTACCGACTAAGGTGGCTGTTCGGGTCTGCATGGCAGAAAGGGATAAGGTGGCCTGTGTGTGCGGATTCATAAGGATGTCATGAAGGAAGAATAATATCATGCAGGAGAATTGTGATTTTAAAAGTATTTATTCATTATTTATTGGATCTAAACTGCTATTCTTTTGAATAATAAGTCTTGCCTGTCTTCTCACTCACCCTAGTCCATCTTGGCAATGATGTTCTGGAACTAAAGGTAGTGCCCTTGGCTGCAAGCACGGAACATCACAGTAGTGTGGTAGAGAGTGGGACTTTAGGACCTTCATATCTTGACTTGATGTTATTTGGAGAATCTAGGTGAATAGTAGTGGCAAACTGACCTGAATGGCCTGTTCTTGTCAAAATTGTTCTAATAACTTATAAAGTATATGAAAAAAATCAGTGAGCTCTGCATTGGGAAATGTGCTATATAAATAAATTATTATTAGGTGGTCTTCATTACAAGCAGAATTCATTTTTGACCACAAGAGAAAGAAAAAAAGCCCCACCATTCTCATTAAAGACACAAAGAAACATGTTGCAAATAAGATTTTAGCTCAACAAATACATAAAAAGGAAGTTTAGAATGCAACTGTATAGACTAACAATACAAATGAAGCTAAAATTAGTGAACTTCTTCTTTCGGCTGCTCCTGTTAGGGGTTGCCACAGCGGATCATCTTCTTCCATTTCTTTCTGTCCTCTGCATCTTGTTCTGTTACACTCATCACCTGCATGTCCTCTCTCACCAGACAAAGGAAAAACTATCAGATTTAAAAAAATGCCATGATACTTCAAACTCATTGGAGTGTAACAAAATTGAGGCTCATGCCAGTGATTTCCTAGGTAAAATGTAATTGTGGTAAGAGAGGCTAAATAAACCATTGAGGCTTTCTGATACAAACAGTCCTTTAAATTCCATAAAAAAGCAGGAGTTTTATATAAAAAAAGCTTCTATTAAATGAGCTTTTATAATCTTAGGTATGTTTGAGAAAGCTAGAAAAGATAGCATATTACCAAAAAAATACACTGTGCAACAATAACAGACTTTTAAAAGAAAAATATAAAACCTCTTAGACTGTACATCCTACAGACCAATCTCCCTACTGAACAATGATGTCAAGATACTAGTTTAAGGAAACATCACAAACTCAGACTGGTTTTGTTAAAAGTACACATTTATTATCAAATGGCTGATGAGCATTATTTGTTATATATATATCTCTGCTGTATGAGTTATTTTTGGATGGACAAAAAGCTTTAGTAGATCTGAATGGAAATGTCTGTCCATTGTGCAAATTAAAAATGGGTTTGGACCCAACATAAGTGCATTGATCAAATTATTATTCATCAGTCCAGAAGCTTCTTTTCATACAAACAACACACATTTAGACACCTGTGGAACATAGCATTGATTTAATTATTACATTATACATTATTATACAATACAGTATATAATAATCTTTAAAGAATAAAAAATAATTCTTACCTTTTTAAAATATTTTTACAACATATCATTCTCAAAACCCAGTTAACACAATTCAGGGTCACTAAAGACTAACAACAGCAGCTGACGACAAGGTAGACAATGTTTGGTTTGGATGGCATATTATTCACATATAGTTAGAATAACTGCCGTATATACTAGCGTATAAGTTGGGGTCTTGAAACCCAAAAAAAAACAATTATAAAATTAGACCCAGACTTATACACCAAAAATCAAAAATACGACATTTAGATTTCTTTTTTACATCTTCTTGCTTCCTCCAATGTCACACCAGTTACTCAGACACATCGAATTTTGTTGCAGCACCGCAGTTACCAATTTTTTTCTCCACTTCAATGACTTTTAAATTAAAACCAGCTTCATATTTTCTTCTGATCAAACGCCCCATTGTAGATAAGGAATGCTCTTACGATAAAGATGTATGAAGGTGTGAGATACAAAAAACACAAAACAGTGCAAACTTTGGTTCGGAATAGTTCGGGTATTACCGTGTGGTCATGTAGGCACAATACAAAGAAAAAAAAAGGCATTGTGCTCCGTGATTACTCATTAGTATATCATAATCTCTTGGACCAATAGCGTGAGTTTTCCGCATTCGTCTGACATTATAAAATACTGGAAATTATATGGTAAAACCAAGCCCCGACTTATCCATGGGAGAACTTATACGCAAGTATATACGGTAATTGCTTGCTGCGTGGATATGCACATTACAATTAATTTGTAGTAAGCATTCACATAGGTTTAAAATGCACTGATGATTATAAAAAAGGAAAATAAAATTCAAGAGAGATAAAGTGTACTTCTTGAAGTACTTTGTCTTATTGTGAGTTACACAGAGAAAATTGTCTTTGACAGAGTGGTAGTCCATTTCAGGGCCTAGTTACACACACACACACACACACACACACACACACACACACACACACACCTACACTCAGCCATTTTAGTGTCAACAATTGGTCAACCTAACCAGCACAATTTCCAGGATTGGCAGCTGTTTCTAAAACAGGATGCTCAAAAATGAGGACCAGTCAGTTCCGAATGGTTGAAGTGTTGAAACCTTATACAGTTTTTGCTGCCCAACATGCTCTACAAAAAAAAAAAATTACTAAATTCCAACATATGAAACTGCTGTGATTTACAAGAAGTATTGAATTATTTGACATTTTTGTACAATATTAAACTCCAACAGACATTGAAAGGACAACCAGCCTGCACACCCATGATCCAAGCCATCACATCTTCAGGTAGTGTGGTCCAGAACCTTGATTCGTTTATGCTAACTTGCTGCAAAACTGGGAGGAAAAATATTTACCTCTTCATTTTTTCAATTCATCTGTAATCCCCTGATCTCAGCCACAGATATGCTGACTTAACAGTTAGCTTTCATTTTCCCCTGTTTTTTTTTATTATTTAAGTGAGTTGTGCTGCATTTCTTTTCCCAGCTGGTGGCCTGCTTGTCTGAGTCAACACAGAGCTTCCGAACTTCTGAAACTATTTTTTGATTGTCCTCTTGATTAAAACCACTTAACATACTCTTCAGTGTGCCTGCTAAATAACAACCTTGTTAATTTGATCATTTACAAAAAAGTGCAGTTAATTTGGCAATTTGTTTTAAACCCATTTTTCCTGTTTTGAAAGTTAATTAGCTGAAGCATGGAATCCTGCCAGCCCTTGACTTTGTCGACTTCTATAAGCTACACTTTTGGTAATTAGAGTTAATTGGCAGGTCCTTTGAGATGTACTCTTTGTGACTGAAGGTGAGAACTTGTTAAGAGGTATCTAGACTATCTGGGCTCAAAAAGACTTTGATTCTTGTTCTTCTCATGTTCTGTCTATGTTTACAGCTGGAGGATTGCATTTCGGATTTCTGCATTTATATTTGTATACTAGGCACTTTTAATGCTATTTTAATAATTTGATTGAATTTGTTTACAGAACCTATTATTCATTACAGGATCACAGAAAATCAGCAGTTTCTGGCACAAGGCAGGAACCAGCCCTGGGTAGAATGCCAATCTCTCATAGAGATCTCTCACACTATAACGATTTACAGTCCAGCCTTGTGCATTAATAGGATGTGTAAGGATACTGAAGAACCTGTAAGAAAATTCAGTAAAACCTTAAACTCAACACTTTCTAGATACCTTCTGTACCATCCCACCATCTAACTACAATGGTATGGAACATGTAAAAAAAACAAAAAAAAAAACAGTGTTTCTTAAATTTACTTTGACTTTTATTTTATTGCAGACAGTATGAACCCATGATATTTTATGTTTTCTCTGGTCAACTTCATTTCATTTGTTAATATACATCCATTAATGCATTTCTGGCCTGCAACACATTCCAAAAAAGTTGAGATGAGGCAAGGACAAGGACAAGTAATGAGGTAAAATAATTAAATAATGATGTGATTTCAAGTAGGTGATGTCAACGGGTGTAATCTCGATTTGGTACAAAAGCAGTATCCACAAAAGGCTGAGTCTTTGAGGAGTAAAGATGGGCAGATGATCTTCAGTTTCTCAACAAATGCGTCAGAAAATTATTGAAATGTTTAAACACAATGTTTGTATATTTCTTCCTCTACAGTGAATAATATTTATATATAATCTTCATTTGGATCTTGATCTTTGTTTGTCCGCGAATTCACTGCCTTGTGTGGTGTTCCTGCTGTGTTCAGTAGAGGGCAGTAGTGATGGAGGAGGAGAGGAAGTGAGGGGGAGGATCGTTGGATGAGGCTGGAGTGTGGTGATTAAAGAGGATTGAACTAAAGGAGACTACGTGCTGTTTGTACTGGCTGAATACACAAAACCTTGGTTGTTACTTTTGTTTACAAACACTGTCGATACCACTCTTTGTGTTTAGGTCTGGCGTCGACACCGTGCTTTGTGTTTAGATCTGGCGTCGACACCTGCTTTGTTGTCGAGACTGTGGTTTTTTGTGTTTCTATCGACCGTCATTGGCAGCACTTCGTCCAAATCGAATGTTCACCCACTTCTTGGAGTCGGCAGTCAGAGTATATAAGTCGGACACACTTCTGTGATTTTCCATCAGTCGGCGTTTGGAGTTCAAGAAAGAAGCATTGGTTCTTCCTTACTCTTTGGATTGCCACAAAGCAACCTGCGAGATTGGAGAAAGGTTGAGAAGAGATCGTGACAGGAAACGACAGCGTCATGAAAACGAGACGGACTGTGAACGGAGAGAAGCAGAAATGCTCCTCCACCACCACATAATTACTATTTGAACAGTGATTCCGAGTAGGCCGTTCCTATCAAATCAATGTCCAAGGGTTTTGTTTTGTAATTTTGTTTCCCTTATAAAAAATCATAATGCTGTGCGACGAAGGGCCCAGTTCACGACTGGCAGCCGCGTTTAAACAGGGAGCCCTTCACAGACAACTTTAACACGCGCAACGTAGTTGGGCGCACATGGCTAGCATCATTAAATGATTCAAGAAATCTGGTGGAATTTCAGTGCAAAAAGGGCAAGGGCGCAAGCCTAAGCTGAACACCCGTGATCTCTGATCCCACAGACGGCACTCCATCAAGAATCGTCATTCATCAATATAACCACATGGGCAAGGGATTACTTTGGCAAACCTTTGTCACTACACTACACCACTAGTCAGTATTCTAAGATCTTTATTGTCGGAATTGGACACCAAAAAGACCAATGAGACTGTTATCAGCAACAAGTCCAAAAGCCAGGGTTTGTCAGGGTATGAGGTTGTGTCAGTGCCCTTGGCAAAGTTAATTTATACATCTCTGTGATGGCAGCATTAATACAGAAAAGTACACTGAGATTTTAGAGCTGACTTCAAGACAACATCTTTTCCAGCAACGTCCATGCATTTTTCAACAACAAAACAATTCAAAACTACATTCTGCACACATTATAAAGCCATGGCTGCAGAAGAAGAAAATATGGGAACTGGACTGACCTGCCTTCAGTTCTGACCTGTCCCCAATAGAGAATGTGTGGAGAATTTTGAAGTAAAAAATGCAACATTGATGACCCCATATTGTTGCACACCTTAAGACATGTTTGCAGGAAGAATGGGACAAAGTAACACCTGAAATGATTTATCACTTGGTATCCTCAGTGCCAAAGTGGTGAATGCTTTACTGTCCCAGTTTAATAAATGCAATGAAGTTGACAAGACAAAACATGAAATATCTTGGGTTCAGACTGTCTGCAATGAATTAAAAGTCAGTAAATTTAAGAATTGCTGCTTTTTTAAATTTGCTTTTTCCATACCATCCCAACTTTATCTCATTTGGGGTTGTGTTTTGCAGAGATTTGTCTTTACATAAAAACCTACATTAATTTAATTCTGGCTGCAGTTATGTTTTGGCTCAAACACTGAAGTAGAGAAAAAATGTTTAGTGTAAGTGTAAGGATTAAGCAAAAGGTACTGCATGTATGTGATTTATAAAGTATGACCTATGGACCATAGATGCTAGGGCCATAGTCAATACTATTCCATTTGAGATGTCTTTCATTACTCTTTAATTGTAGATTCAACAGTTAATATGTTATAACTACCGGATTATGGTATGAGAAGACACCAAAGGAGGTGGAAAGCAGCAGTAAACATTAATCTCTAACCAGTGAACATGTGAAAGCTTTCAGAAGGCACCAGCAGTTCAGTCTAAAATTAGAAGAGATTGACAGAATACCGTTAAAATTAAGAGTAGGAACATTGATTAGTCTTCCTGCCTCATCTTGTATTTTTATGACTAGAAGCACAGGTATGAAACTCCTAGCTAAAAGATCTCTTACCACATTAAGTCAAGTTATCCTAGTTGGCAGGAGAGCCAAGTGTACTACCGTAGCACTGGACACTAGGTCATATTTAAAAGGGCACAACCCTCAGGTGTATTTCCAGACTGTTGAGGGCTTTCATTCTGGATAAGGCCGTGATGGTTATGTCCATAATCTGACTAACAGGTGCAATGTTTCTGGATTGTCCTCCACAAGGGTTCATTGACGATGGGATACATACTGTAAAAGATGAAAAATGAGCACTTCAACAAAAAAACGCAAATGAGGAAAATGTCCCAGTGTTCACTTGCATCTGTTAGTTAAATGCTTTCTGTTCCGACTATCCTGTCTCAGAAAGTTACTCTTAAACCAAAATAGGAAAAGCACGAATTTCGGCAATGACTCATATTCATAAGATCAGCTATTTATTATGCCAGCACACCACTTATGAAACCAGTCATCCGATCAGGATTTTGAAAAGATCAATAAATACCCTCATTAATTAGTGCCAGACATTTAGATATCGTTTACGTACACTTTTTTTGCTGGCATTTCAGCACTTTCTCCAATTAATTAAAGTGTACTAGCAGCAGCAAATTAAAAGGTCACTGAAACCATTAATAGTCTTTTCTTTTCACGATGTGGTTGTCTTTTTAATCAAAAAACCATATCTTTGGTAGTTGTTTCCTAACAAACGTCATTATTACAAAGTGTGAAAGTGCCTCATTTGGGGACATTTAGTATGTGCCTATGATGGCTCAGCAGTAACTGAGAACTGCATACTAAGTAAGTGGCAAAATTGAACCTAACACATATGATAAGTTCAAATACGGACAATAATTACTTTCTATGGGAGCAAGCCCAGGTGCAAATGATTAGGTTAGTGTATCCTTTACACTCATGACTGCCATTAGAGATTCACAAAAAAAAAGGCAATAACAGGACAGAGCAAGAGCAAAGTTCCCTTGAGATGCTCATATCATCTCAGAAGTACATCAGCAATTCTTTATGATGTTTTTTTTAAAGTTATATAAATAATTAAATGAGTTTGACAATGGCTGGATTATTGGTTTTCAGGAGTAGATATGATCATTTGACTTACTGTGGTACCAATTGGACATACAGAAGTGACAGTGAGACTGCTGGTAATGATGGTTGCAGGAAGTGCTTTAGGCCTTTTCGGAAAGGCTGGAACACTCAGAAGAACAACATTGTGGGAGTGCCAGTGAACTACACAAGAGTCCCTCATAACATCTATATACAGAAATGTACTGTCCTTCATGGATCACTGAATAAGTCCATGGTTAAAGAGCATCTGCAGATGAGACTCATTCCCCACTTTCTATTACATTGTCTGCTATAAATTGTCAATCACAACCAACTGCATCTGGAATACTGCAGTGTTCATATAGACAGAGAAGTAGTGTTGGGTGAATCTCAGCCAAGAATCCTGGTATACCCATTGTTCTGCCAAGGTAGAAAAGATGTCAGGCCAAAAGGAACAAAGAAGGCTAGGACCACAAGATGGAATAAAAATCGTGGAATGAGAAAAGGAATGGTCAAAAGCAAGATGTTCAAAAGTGCCAAAATGTCAAAGTCCATCCATCCATCTATTATCCAACCCGCTATATCCTAAGTACAGGGTCACGGGGGTCTGCAGGAGCCAATCGCAGCCAACACAGGCGCAAGGCATGAAACAAACCCCAGGCAGGGCGCCAGCCCACCACGGGGCACACACACACACCAAGCACACACTAGGGACAATTTAGAATCGCCAATGCACCTACACTGCATGTCTTTGGACTGTGGGAGGAAACCGGAGCACCCGGAGGAAACCCACGCAGATATGGGGAGAACATGCAAACCCGGGTCTCCTAACTGCGCTACCAACTGCGCCACCGTGCTGCCCATATCAAAGTCCAATATAAAAAAGACAAATATTACTCATAAAGCATGCAAAACCCTTTCATCCTGAATTGATTTTATGCTAGCTAAATCAAAAGAGATGGACGCCACTCTGAGATAGACACTACCTGTGAAGTGCAAACAAGGGCGATCTCAAACAACCTGGTGGCGAACTGTGATAAATGAGTTGAAGAAGATGGACATAACACGAGGTGAAGCAGAACATGTAGCTCAAGACAAGACCAGATGGAGGCAAATCGTCAAAGCCTTATGTGCCTTTTGGGACAAAGTGGATTAATAATAATAAAAAAAAAACTGAAGAGAAGTTTGTTTATTTCAAATCCAAAATCTTGACACTATGTTGCCAACTTATATATCGTTGGTGCAATGACACCACATGTCACAACTTTGGCCATCACATGGTGGGCAACAGCGTCCCACTTCTAACAACAAAAGGGCCACAGCCATCTAAATATATGGCAACATCTGTGGTTAAAAAAAAAAAATGAAAGAGTTCTAATGGTGTAAAAATAATGATAAAAGACAATGACATGCTCAAAATGACAATAAAACTGTGGAATTCATGCAGAAATGGTATGTGAAAATTCAAAACCTTAACATCATAACACCTTTGAGACTTATGACCAAGGGATTGACATACACAGAAGCAATGTGTATCACGGTAAAGTCTGGACAATATTTTCAAACAGGACACATCCAAAGCAAAGCGTGTCAAACTATGGTGAATCATCACCTAAAACAGTAGGTGGTTAGTTTCACTTTGACCATTTAATAATACCTGAAATGAGATCATGTTACTCATTATTCAGTTTTTTTGTGGAACACCAGTCTGGTACCACTTTCCAAAAGGACTAGGGCAGCCTTTACGTGAGTGCCATCTTCTAAGAATGCCTGTGTGACTTCAGCACTCTTTCCTTGTTGCCCATTTCCCTTGACATCTCTCTGGAGGTGTGTGTGTGAGATATTCTGGGATTCCAGAAATTGACTACTCCGCAACCTCCGCAGGACCAGTACCACATTTCTAGTTAAAACTTTCCCTTTTCTAAAACAAACATAAAAAAATAAATTTCTGCCACAGGACACCACTCAGCAAAGTCACAAAGCATAACTGCTCATACTGCAAATAATTGGGATTTCCAACATTGAAGCACATAGCCTTGTTCTGAATTAATGACACACTTCTATGCTATGGTGTTGGAACATTAGAACAATCTAGACAAGAACAGGTCATTCAGCCTAACAAGCTCGCTAGGCCTATCCAATTAATTCTTGTAAAATAACATCAGTTCTAGTTTTGAAAGTCTTACTGTCTACCACACTACTTGGTAGCTTATTCCATGTGTCTGTGGTTCTTTGTGTAAAGAAGAACTTCCTAATGATTGTGTGAAATTTATCCTTAACAAATCTCCAACTGTGTCCATGTGTTCTTGATGAACTCATTTTAAAATAACAGTCTCGATCCACAGTTTTAATTCCCTTCATAATTTTAAACACTTCAATTATGTCTCCTGTTAATTTTCTTTTGCTTAAACTAAAAAAGCTCAGCTCTTTTAATTGATCCTCTTAATTCATCTCTTTTAGCCATGGAATTAGCCTAGTTGCTCTTTGGACCTTTTCTAGTGCTACTATGTCCTTTTTGTACCCTGGAAACCAAAACTGCACACAGTACTCCAGATGAGGTCTCACCATTGTGTTATAAAGCTTGAGCATAACCTCCTTGGACTTGTACTCTCCACACAGTGCTATATAACCTAACATTCTGTTAGCCGTCTTAGTGATTGGGATCATAACTTGCATGCTACATGTTTTGTATAACAGCTTTCATGTAACTTAACCATAGATTTGGCCATTGCTGTCTTTCGGAACATTTTAAAATATAGGACATTATTCTGTATGTAGTGTGGAATACTGGGGTGCTCCAGTCACCCCAACTGCGACACAGACAGACAGAGACACAAATGTTGCACAGCACACCATTACTTTTACATGGGGAATCGCGTTCTTTACTCTCCACAAGAACACAATATCTACAGCAAAACACAGCACCAAAGATCAGTTCTTTTACCTGGAGTCCTCCTCAGCAGCTTCATCCTTCTTCCTCCTGATTCTGGCATTTGAGTAGTGACGACTGGCCCCTTGTATAAGAGTGACCTTCTTCCGGCAGCACTTCCAGGTGTGGCAGAAGTGCTGCCAAACAGGGCCCTGTAAACATCCAGATGCCCCCTGGCAGTGGCCATGGACCGGAGCAGGGATGGCCTTCCATGCTCCAAGCTCATGGCTTCGGTGTAAGCTAATGGGGGAGGGGGGGGATGGGGGGGGGGGGGGGGGGTCTAGGGGCCTTCTATTGGTCCGGGGTAGAAAATGTCCTGAAAAAGCTCTGTCCGCCACAGTAGGTATTCAGTTTCTGATTTTAGGAAGTCTGATTCTTGATGCACCTTCTTTTCCAGGCACATTCTCACAGAACCTCACATACTAATAAATCATAAGGCACACAGACAATGTAACAAATGAGCAAAAGAGAATAAAGAAATCTTCAGATGCAACCAATGCTTTTTGTTTGTCAAAGACACCAGGATAAATAATTAAGAAGCCACATAAAGTAGCTTCAGTGACTTATGGGAGAAGAATCAGAAGACTCTTGAGATTGGCAGCCTCTGGAGAAGCAGGATGCAAAACATGAGGCTCTTTGTCACATGAGGCAGTGAGTGGCACAGGAGCAAGAACAGCCATTTGAAAATTGAGATTGTTACCACTGCCAAAACCTATCCTTGTTTTTCTGATTTTGGCTTTTCTGTTCTACCTGTTATTATTGCTAATTTTGAAGGTATTTGCTTCCATGATAGCAGACTATTATGTCCCAAATGTAGTTGACTTACGCACTTAAGGTTCAGTTATGGCAATGGCAAACATATTATGGCCCAAATTGCACCAGCCACAATTAACAATTGTACGGTATAAGGATTCTGGACCAAACAAGGGCACAAACAAGGCCCAGACACAATCAGTCACATGTTAAATATGTCTGGAATTAACGGTATGGGCCTATTATGGCCAAACTGTAACCAGCCACATTTAGGAGTGTTCATGCCATTTGTACGCTGGCCCAAACATGGCCCATATGCAAAGAACATGTAACATATTGTTAACAACTTCATTATGGGCTAAAAGTAGCCCCACTATTTTCAGCCATATGTGAGGGTTGCATGCCATTTAGATTCCATAGCAAACTCTGCCAAAACACAATTAAAGAAAAGTACAGTATGCCTGGAATTGCAGTTTTTGGCCTAATAAGGCCTAACAGTATCCAGAAGCATTCAGGGATTTTCATGGAATATGCATTCTAGGCCTAATGTGGTACAAATACAACAAACTACTAAGGGAAGTGTGGGTTGCTTCCATTTTGGGTTAACAGTGTCCCAGCTATAAGGGGCTACATGTAACTTTAAAGGCCTATTTGGCAGGGACACTTTAATAACAGTATATAAGAGAACTGTGCAGAATTTTTAGACACTTGTGATTAAATACTATTAAGTGGTATGCTCCCAAAAATAACAACATGAATAGTTTTAATCAAAAAAACTTCTAGATAGCAAACTAAAAACTGCACCCAATTAATATTTGCTGTGACCACACAGCCTCACTTCTTTTGGGTACACTTGTGGACAGTTTTTGAAGACAATCATCTGGTAGGTTGTTGTAAGCACTTTGGAGAACTTACCACTGCTATTCCGGAGAATTTTGGTGTCTATCTCTCTCTTGCTTCTTCATGCAATCTCTGACTTCATGGCTTGATGATGTGGAGATCAGGGGTCTGTGAGGGTCTTATCATCTTCTGTACAATTACTTTTCTTGGTGTAGTTGCCCATATTTCTCAGAAGATTTGCTGAAATGCAATCCCAAACCTGGAGGGGACCTGCAGGCACCAATCCATCTTGTGCTCTCCAGCCCTTCAGGAGATGCCTGCTCTTTCTTACATTTTCAAATTTGATACACCATTCCAGATGCACTGCTGTCAGTGTTTTTGCACCCCAACACTTAAGTGTGGAGGTGAATCACTTGCCTTTGTTTCCAACTTGGAAGAATACTTTTTAGTTACTGTTCTTCCAGTTAAGACCACTTCTGACATGACTTTCCCAAACGTTACATGGATTTAACAAGGTCAAATTGGTTCTGCAAGTCCTAAGCTGATAGCTGTACTGGAAATCTCCTGATTTCAAATGGTAGCACTAATTGTCTGCTACACTATATGGCTGACTACTGTGTTTCTTGTCACCAGCTTTTCCCTTTTGTGCTTCTGCAGAAGAGCTTGGAGAGCACACGTATAGAAACAACCTGTCTGCTAGATTTGTGCTTGGTACCTTCCTGATGAGCCCCATTGATATTTTTAACATTTGAATGTTAAACTGCTATGCCCTCGGCAGCATAGTATGGTTTGATCCTCATCCAGTTTTACTCCCTCTGCGCACGCAGCTCTTTTCTGTTTTAGTTAATAGTTTGGCTCAGTTTATACATATACGTATGTCACTGATCACTGGCACCTGTTGCACTTGTTTAATTACTTTTTTTATCTCCATTTCATCATTATATGTTTTTTCTGTGCCATCATACACAAATGTCACTGTAATATTTTACTGTTTGGAAATCTAAACTACATTTTTCTGTGACAAATAGGTTCCTGGTGTATATGAATATATATATATATATTGTCACAGGTGGCTGGGTGTGGTCGGCAATCAGCTGCCTATTTAAAGGTCCGCCTCCCGACAATCAAGGCTGGAGTCGGGTGAGGAGCTGGACGAGGTCGGTGAGAGAAGGGGGCGAAGAGAGGCCCTGTGTGTGAGAAGAGTTTGGGAAGAAGAGAGATGGCCAATGAGAGCCAGGACTGTGGGACTGTGGGGAGCAGTGTTGGTGCACTTATTGACTTTGTAAATAATAGTGTATATAATAAACGTGTGGTGATGGACTTAGACGTGTCTGCCTGCCTGTGTCCGGGTCGCCCTATTCCACTATATATATATATATATATATATATATATATATATATATATATATATATATATATATATATATATATATATATATATGTATATACCTATGCAATATATAAAGTAAAAATTGTCAAATTCAATTAAAAGTAACATTTTGTGTCCAGTAGTGCATATTTTACCACTATAGTTGCTGATGCATTTGTAAAATTGTCTGCTTTTAATTTCCATGTTAAGGTGCAGACTGTCAATACCACCTGACTTCAAGAGTAACTGATCAAAAAATGGAACCCTGGACTGGGTGAAGCGATGGCGCCAGGGAGGGGGGCTCCAAGCCAGGCAGTGCTGTGAAAGCGCCTCTTGAAGTGGATGACAGCAGATATTTAACATCTTTTAAAATCTGTTCTTTAATGTGTCCTTTTGATTTTTAATACAATACTTGTTCATATTTTCAGTAAATGTACATGTTTTGACATAACCTGAAAAACTGTATTAATGACGAGACTTTGGGGCAAACTTTCAGAAACAGCATCTGTAAAATTTTGTTTGACAAAGTATTTTATTTACAATTTTAAAAAGTCTTTAAAAAGTAAAAGTCATAATCAAGTATAGTTTTGCTTACCTGCCATTCTTAAATGTACTTTCAATGTATTCTACCTTTGTTGAGATATCCTTTTGTTTTCTGAATTCAAGCAATGCTATTTCTTGTTTTTAAGATTAATACAAATGTTAACAAATGGTTGCATCTAGTTTTTGCTCTTCTTTTTGAATATTTACTATAGTGTTTTTTCAGTAAGTTTTGGTTTGGCTGTGCTCTGGCTCAAATCATGCTTCAAATGAGGTGCTATGAAGACTTACCTACTGATGTGCTCTGGCGCAGATGTTCTTCACATGTTGCCTTTAGAAGGCTCAGTGTTGGCTGTGCTGTGGTCCAGTTCTGGCCCATAGAATACATGAGATATGGTTTAATAACAGCTGATTTGTGATTTGTGTTATGGAAGTCAAATATGGATGAGTTCATTGCTTTCATTCCATGGTGGTATGTGGGCAACATGAAAGTGATAAGCATGTGCCACAACTGGGCCATTACTTATTTTCCATCTGTGTTGTAGTCAAGCCACCCTATGATGATAATGCCTGACTCATCAAAAAAGATCTTACACTCTGATGATTATTTAAAGGTTACAGGTTACTGAAAGAACAAGTTTCATTAACATATAGTGGTAATTAAAAGATTCTAGTAATAAATATGAAATAAACAAAAAATACAGTGATCCTGACATTTGTTGACTAAATATTCTAAACAAAAGAAAAAACATTGACATTAAAAAGTAAATAAAAATTTCAGACTGCACACAACAGAATTTCTTTCCCATTTCATATTACACATTACCTGAAAAGCAAAGCAGACGTATCTGGAGAGATCACAATTGGCTTCTCTCCAGGGAGAGAGGGTGTGTTGACTTGGCAGAGATACCTTTAACCAGCATCTGTTCACTGCCAGGTAATGTTCACTAATGAGCTGTCCAGTAAAAGGCATTTCTAGCAATACTGTTATTTCTACTTGGAACAAAGCCTTGAGTCATCACAATTAAAATTAGAGGGACGATCAAACAAAAGGTCATGAAGATAATTGTAGTAAGATTTCCAAAATTGTCTAAGATGTTTCAAATTCAACAGTCCCATACCTGCAAACAGCAGCACTTAAATTGTTCTCATTAAAGAAAATACTGTTTCTACAGAATGCAATTATGTAGCACTCCAGAAGAAACATTCTCCAAAACACTCCTAGATATGATTTTTTTTTTTTACTAAGTACTTTCTGAGCATATTTTGGGTTGATTTTGGGGCTCATCACGGCAAAGCTTGTTCTTAATTTTTCGTGGCTTTAGTACTTGTTTCAGTAAAGGATGCGGTCTGGTTGACTCAAAAGGCATATCTTTACTCTTTAATTTGAATTGTATGCAAGTGTTTATTATGCACATTGTGTCTGGTTTCTTGCTATTTGCTGTGTATTCTTGGTTATTGCTGGAGGTTTTCATTGTTTTGAGTACATATGACAATAAAGTTGAAGTGTAATAGTATAGTATAAATCTGTGATACTTTTAAACTGCATAAAAGAAAGTGTTCCATTGACTCAGTTGGAATGTCAAAGGATGGGCGTCCAGGGCAGGTCACTTCCTCACCTGAACCAACGTGTAGCCTAGTCCATTGCATCAGTTCTTTGCTGTCTTCAAAAACAGTTTAAACGATATGACAATCTAAAAGGGCCATCAACATTGTAATTTCTTCTGATGAATCTTCAATTTTCTCTCTGAAATACGTGATAACTTTGGCAGAACCCATGTAACATTTTTCCAATTAATTCTTGCGCTGTCTCATTACCCCTTTGGCCCCTACCTACACCACCACTCACAGGAATAAAAATGTAAATGGTAATGATAAAATTAAAAATATATTTATTATATTGCAACAAACAGTGTTTAAACATTAAAAAACATACTGTACAGCAAAGATTAATCAACACAAATGTTTAAACAATATAACATGAACCTTGAAAAACACAAAAAATTCAACATATAAATGATACTCAATAGGTAAACCATACAGACAGAGATGACATGGTATGAAATTACTATGAATTATTCATTTTTAATCAAGTGTTCAACACAAACATTTGTGAAATTTCTTTGCAGAGAATTAAGTTGAAGTGACGTTAACATATATGCTTTTACGTTATATAATGCGTGAGATCCGTACACATACATGCAAGTGAGGTTGCAGAGGTGACCATGATACTAAATCAGAGGCGAATGCCAATGTCCACTTGTAACACAATAACAAATATTTATAGTTTAGTATTGTATAGTATTTATTTATTGACAGCAAGTCACAACATACATAGATTAGCATGGGTCCCTATGCTTGTGGGGCCCCCCCGAGCAACTGCCCAGCATGCCCATGCGTTAAGACGGACCTGCCCCTATCTCCCACACAGACATATTGAATTAAGCATGAGCAATCTACAGAAGGCGATTCAACCATCAAAACACAGTGTTCTAGAGCCCACCATCTCTGGAGCCCACCCTCTCAACTTTGACAAATGAAAGTTACAGTTGTATTTCAAGTCGTATTTCATGATGCGTTTGGGGGAATATCAGGGACAAAATTAAATAAACAAAAATGTCCAAAAAGTATGTTAGAAATTGCTTCTGACAGAGAGCAGGGCTGCAGGCAACAGTGCTTTGTGAAAGTTTGTGAAAGCAGGTACAAACCCCAAAAACCCACACGCCAAAACCTGTTCTCTGTAATCAAAACTTGGAGAGAATCCCAGAGTGAGCCTCTTAGTTTTGAAACTAGTGGAGACCCCATGATCCCATCTTCCAGCAGAATCCTTTGTCTGTGCAAAATGCTAGGAAACCCCATTAGTA
This sequence comes from Erpetoichthys calabaricus, assembly GCF_900747795.2. Lineage (NCBI taxonomy): Eukaryota > Metazoa > Chordata > Cladistia > Polypteriformes > Polypteridae > Erpetoichthys > Erpetoichthys calabaricus. The sequence continues at coordinate 46,890,343 of NC_041407.2, forward strand.
AGATAAACACCTCCTAAGTCTAAATACATACTAAACCTGTAGAAGCACCATGCCTCAGTCACTAGCCTGCTGGCCTCTCCTCAGCACAGCAGATTTGCCGATTTTGAAGAACTGCTTTATGAAGATGAGCTTTTAAGCAAATGAGTATGGCAATTCTAAGTAGCTGATGGTCAGTGCTTTACTAACTGTAGCCCCTATTCCACAAACGGAATTGACAGGCATTTTACTGAAATCACATCAGATGAACTTCTGATAAGTTGCTGGCAAAAAATGACAGCGGCGCCCACTTGTTCAGCAAGGCTCGTAAATCTGAGACACTGCTTTTTTTTAATTGCTCTGTTGGCAGTTGATCTCAGGAAGTCATGGCACTTGGGTAGGCCTATTGTTCGATCCCCGCCTGAGGCATTAACTATGCATAATCCTCCCCTTCTCACAACATGACCAATTAGATAGAAAGCGAACAAGTGAGAGCAAGGCCAGCAGAGGAGATAATAACCTGGACTCGTGCATTATTAATCATTCATTTCTAACTTTCGATGCACAGCATGGTCCTCTTTTGTGAATTAACTTTTTCCTCTTCTGCCATTGTTTCTTGGCATCTTGGAATTCTGAATCAATAGGTCAATTTATTTTATATAACATCTTTGACTGTTATAGCATTACAAAGTGCTTTGTAAATGAGCAAAACAATGTTAAAGAAACAAGGGTAAAGTGGTACTATATTAAATGCCATGCATTGATTCCTAGCCCAGTCACTGCCTTCCCACGTCCATGACGACTCTCTTTAGATATTTCAAGTTCCTCACACATCCTGAAGGCATTAATTTCAGGTTAAATTGTGACTCTGTTGGCCCATTAATTGGACAGAATGGGTGACTGCATGAATATGCCCTGTGAAAATCTTGTGTTAATTCTTGACTTGTGACTGAAGGTGCCATTATAAGCTCTATCTCCCTACGACCTTGTAATGAAAAAAACCAAGTTCACGAAATATATATAGCTGTGTAATATATATTGCTGTGAAAAGCACGGGGTCCTAGAAACTATTGAAATCATCAGAAAAAAAATTGAAATGTAGAGATGTCAGGTAATTGAAACGAACTACTCTGGGCGTCTCTCTCCTAGGAGGTTTTGTTTTGCTGACGTGCTCGCATTGTTTGTGCATCAGCAGCTAAGTGACTGTCTTTCTTCGGAGGTTTCATTTTGCCAACGTGCACACCTCGCTTGTGTATTAGCGGCGGGAGGAAAAGTAAAAGGGATACCATTTTGCCGATGTGCTCGCCTCACTTCTGTATTAGTCACTAAGTGAGTGACTCTTTCTTCGGAGGTTTCATTTTGCCAACGTGCTGGCCTTGCTTGTGTATCCTCAGAGGTGGAGCCCTTACCCTGACTCCACCTCTCACATCTAGGTCGGACAGACACACACACTTTCACGTGTAGTTTATGTATAAGATATATATATATATATATATTGTGGCAAGCAGCTGGGGGTGGCAACCCAGCTGGGATGCCTGGAAGGACCGGAGAAGGGATTACGCCTCCTCCAGACCACGAGGGGGCAACTGCCCTGGTGGCTTTGGGGACCACGGGAACTGAGCTTGGAAGCTCAACCCTATAGGGGCCTGTGGTCACCGCTAGGGGGCGCCCCAATGCCTGGAGAGCCCTGGTCCTCAGCACTTCCGCCACACCCGGATGTGCTGGGGGGAAGACGACCAGGGACACCCGGAGTGCTTCTGGGTGCGTGGCAGAGGTTAATCGGGAGGCACCTGGAGCACGTCCGGGTGATTATAAAAGGGGCCGCCTCCCTCCATTCGTTGGCTTTAGTCGGGAGCGGAGAAGGACAGAGCTCGGGAGGAGAGGAAAGGAGGCGGCCTGAAGAGAGAGAGGCATTGTGTGAGAGGCCTGAACTTTGGAGGAGTTTTGGGGTTGTGTGCTTCACTGTCAATAGTATTTGTAAATAAAGAGTGTGTGGTGACTTACAACGATGTCTGCCTGTCTGTATCCAGGCCATGCTCCACAATATGTATATACTTTATATAGTATATTATACTTATATAATTTTAAGTATAAAAGTGCTGCTTCCTAAGTATAAATCCCATGCCGTAAGGAGTGTGGCTGTTCTTCCAAGCCCAGCTTTCCTCCCATATCCTCAAAGACTACAGGTTAGGTTGCCTGGTAATTTAAAATTGACCCCTGTGTGAGTTTAGGTATATATGTGTAAGCGGGCCCTACAATGGACTCTCCTGGGCTGTTTCCTGCTTTGTTCCCTTTGCTATAAAGAGAGTCTCTGGCCTAAGAGACCATGAACTGGATTAAGGTGATTTAAGATCTTATCTTATCGTATCGTATCGTGTCGTGTCGTGTCGTGTCTTATCTCATCTCATCTCATCTCATCTCGCCTCGCCTCGCCTCGCCTCGCCTCGCCTCGCCTCGCCTCGCCTCATCTGATCTTATCTTATCTTGTCTTGTCTCGTCTCGTCTCGTCTCGTCTCGTCTCGTCTCGTCTCGTCTCGTCTCGTCTCGTCTCGTCTCGTCTCGTCTCGTCTCGTCTCGTCTCGTCTCGTCTCGTCTCGTCTCGTCTCGTCTCGTCTTGTCTTACCTTATCTTAGCTTAGCTTAGCTTAGCTTATGGAAGTGTCTAGCTGGCAAGACATTTGCAGTGTTCTTCCAATGATAGATAAACAGTCTACAGGAACAAATTTCTTTAAAGGGACCCCAAGATTGTCAATAGGCATTGAAGATGGAAAGAGATCATGAAGAACTGGTAGAAGTTGAAATTTTTTCAGATGAATAGGTGTGAGCAAATGATTCCTACAGGAAACACATGGATATTTGCTGCAAATTATTTAGCATAGGCAGTAAAGGGACAGCAACGGTATTTAATCCAATATTTAGAAATGAGGGGTCAGAGTGGCCTGTAACAGAACAAGAAGCTTCATAAAATAGATGGATGTGTGTGTGTTAGGGAAGTAAAAGAGACTACGGACAGATCGGACAAACTCCGCACAGACAGTAATAGCTGAGGAACAGTAGTCCCAACTATTACACCATGTGGGAAATAGCCTGGACACAGACAGACGGACATCGTTATGTCACCCAACACACTTTCATTATGTACAGTATTTACAAATCAATTGATTGCACAACCCGGTGCCGCAGCACCAATCACCCCAACAGTCCAGGCCTCTGTCCACTATGCCTTCAGGCCGCCTCCTTCTCTCTTCTCTCTCTCACTTACTCTCAGACCTCATCCTATTCCACCCGACTCCAGCCTTGATTGAAGGGAGGCGGCCCCTTTTATAGTTACCCGGATGTGCTCCAGGTGGTTCCCGGCAATCTTCCGCTGACACGCCCCTGTATGGCGGAAGTGCCAGCTGTCTCTCCGGAAGCACTCCGGGTGTCTCTTTTCTTTTTCCCCCCAGTACTTCCGCCACACCAGGAAGGTGACCACGGGCCCCTACAGGTTTGAGATTCCAAGCCCTGTACCCGTGGCCCCCAATATAACCAGGGCGGTTGCCCCCTCGTGGTCCGGAGGAGGCATGATCCCTCCTCCTGTCCTCCTGGGCGTCCCGGCTGGGTACCACCCCCAGCCGCGTGACACAACCAATATGAAATAACTAGCACTATAAATCCTGCAAGACTGCTGTCACAGATACCAGGATTGAAAGGAACAATACAAACTGAATGAAGACTCTTCAAAAGAGTTTTTTTTTTTTTTAGCCAAACCCTAATGCGCAGAATAAGACGTCTGCTTTTTAGAACTGCTACAAGCTGCTGTGCACTTAAACTAAATGTGTTCAGCAAACTTCAGTGCTTATGTCAGTAGTGTCAATAGTTTCAAAGCAGCCTTTAGTGGCCAGTCACAAAGTACAATACAAATAATTCACAAAAAGCCAAAGGCAAAAGCTAGATAAACTGTTCTTTTTTACTTCACAATTATATGCTTCTTTTCTACTTTACATATACACTATTTTTACAGTCTACACTTTGTATTCTGTAAACATTCAATTAACTGCATTGGAACAGAAGAAACTGTCTGAATTTGATAAATGTTGTAAAGAAAAAAACACAACAATCTGACTTTAGATATACCTGTATTTAAAAACACAGTAGAGCTTATTTTCCACTTCTTCCTGAAATGTACCTTTTAATGGGTTTGTATGCCCATGACATAAAATGCAAAATTGCTGCCAGAGTCCAGGGTTTGAGTAATGGCTGCTGTTTGTACCTTCTCCCCGTAACTGTTTTTTTTCAGGTGCTCTGGTTTTCTTCCATCATTCCTAACATGTGCCACCTCTAAACTGACCTTACATGTATGTGTGCTGTGAATACGAGAGTGTGAGAGAGGCTCTGGTGCACCATATCCCTGAATATGGGAATTACAGGATCAGATCATGGATAAAAAATTCCAAATGAAGTCCTGTCCCATAAGTCTTTAATAATTTCTACACCACTAATAGCCCAGACAAAAGCACCCTGCACTTCCAATGTGTCTTACAAATAGGGAGGCAGCATTGTCACTTACTAATCAATCTCTGTATAGTAAATAGAAGAAAGATGCTTGCTTAGGGGCAACAATGTTGCCAAATACCCACAGTACACTGTTCCAAAATGTGATGCTTTAAGACGTGCAAGTGATTCTGTTCTAAACTTGTGTCTTCACTTAGTTTCAGCAGTCAAGTCTCTTGGACTATCTGTGTGGGAAACGCAATGTCATGTATTTTAATGTCAGTGACATATTTCATAGTACTTCTAATTAACATCTTTCAAGGAAATAACATTTTCCTACTGTTCTAATGCTTTTTCTCTGCTTTATCAAATAATGATTTCTGCATGATATTATGTTTAGTCTTTCTACTCTGCACAAAAGACCGAGTGACAAGTCTTTACCATTCTTGACCTGAACTGTACAAGGACTGCAATGGACAGCACAATATTGCATATTTCACACCAGCAGGGTCTAAATTGCCTGCAGTGTCATGGTGTGCATTTACAGATTCAGCAAAGCTCACCTGACTGACAACACATTTCACATAGTATACTAAAGTTTGAATCAGTATTTGCAGATTCTTTCGCTGGAGTTCAATCAATTCACTACCATCAGAAATGAATTTCAGATCAGTCATCCTAAGCAATGTGTTCAATACTGCTTTTGCAAGTGATATTTAATTCAGATTTAAAATAAGTAAAAGTCTCCTTTTCATCTTCTGTGATATGTTATGTCAGTTTCACCGGCTGTCATTACACATTTAGATGCCAAAAAAATCTCACTTTATTTAGAGATAGTGGAAAAATTATATCGCATACAGTAAATTGCAGGAGCACATTAGCACCCTGACAGCTTTAAATATTACAAAAACTTAATAGCCTTAATTAGTTTAGATCAATCTGGCCTCAAGAAAGTGAGCAAAGCCAGAAGCAGCACCAAATTCACATTCAAGTGTATGGTTCACAATCATAGAGCATCAATCAAGACATCAAAATTTACCTGCCAAAATCCAGGAGATGATTTCTTAATTTAAAACATTGCAGCATGCCTGTTTGTGCTGAAAATAAAGCAATTATTCTTGTCAATTCCTTTGTTTGCAATATTAAAATTCCTAGAGGTACAAGTGAAATACCACTGTGACACTAACTTGTGCTTCACATCTAATAATAACTAACCTTACAAGCAAGAAATTAAAAATGTGTGTCACAAGTTTTACCAATAATAATCACTAATCAATAATCAATCACTTTATGAATTTCTTTAATAATAAACTATGTGTAATCTTACGCACTTACTACCTTAGTAAGAGAAAGGAGATTTTACATACAACTAAAATGAAACCTTCTGCCTCTTTATTAGACCTAAATCAAGTTAGATTTCTGAAAAACCTCCCTACACTGGACATAATTAATACACCTTTCAGTATTAGTGAATCATTCCAAGAAGACAGCATGTGTCTGTTTTTTAAGAAGTATAAACTCATTTCAAATGTAACTTTTCTCTGAAAAAGTTTAGGAAAAACTGCAATCTTATGTCTTAAAAACATGACATTAATGAGAAATTTCATTATGACTGCCAATCCAGTCACTGCACAGAAACAGCCTCAACTTGTGGTTTAAATTTATATTTTAATTACCTCATAAGTAGGAAATGTCATCTTCATTATGGTTTTAGATTTAAGTGCAGCTACAACACGGAGGTCTGACAGTTTATTGGAATGCCTTTCTATTTGGTTCACTTAGTATTTATTCAATCAATTTCAATACATAAAATGCTGATGGAATTCTCTCCTTCCAATTGGCATTGTAAGACTGGTAAGCACAGTAAAAATATTAATTCTTATGTGGATGGCACTCAAATATACGATAATATTTCTTTATTTACATTATTAATTAATTGCTTTACTACAATAAACATGAAATTAGACAAAAAAGTTTGTCTTTCAATTAAAAAAGAAAGTATTTTAGTTTTTGGTGGTTTTACTACTAGTAAGTTAGAACTGAACACACTTAACCAGGGGTGAAAGCAAACAAAATTCAGAAAAAAAGTCTGAAATATTGGCCTGCGGATTAACCCTAGACAGTGCTGAAGATTAATTTCAGAGCTAACGTAAAATACCCTTTATTATGTTGGTTTCTGTGGGCCTCATATAGTTGACTGGGCTTTCTGATTGCCAATGCCTGTGAGCAAATACAGAATAAGCCCCTGAATTATACTGTCCTTAACTGCAGTAATTACTTCTAACTACATACTCCATCCCATTCACTACCAATAATTCAAATACGTTTCTAGGTGCTTTCACTGCATTTGTCACATTTTAATTTTTATAGTAATTAACATTTACATAAACCCAACAAACTAAACAATTTTATTGTTTGCTGATTCACTTTCAGCAAGAAATTCTGCTGCTTGAGAAGACCCTCCAACTGCACATCTCTATGATTGTGATATTCCATTTATGCATTACATGTCATATTACAGAGATTTTCCTCATGTGTCCAAGCATTATGAGCTGAACCACATACATTTCTAGCAAATGTGCAAGTTTTCAAAGAAGCATTTCAAAGAAAGTACTTTGGTGTGTGTGAAAGAAAAATTAACTGCTTGCAGGCTACTAAGGGTTAAAAGCTGACAAAGCTGTTTTGCTATAATGGCAGGTTATTCATACAAGTGTCTGTTATAAGACAGGGTGCAGTAAGCTGAGTGAGGACAACTTCCTCTTTAGGAACGCGTCTGTTAGACACACAGATAAGATGAGCTTTCCTTCTTTAGGGTCCATCTGACACATACACAAAAAAGAAACAGATGGCCCGTTAACGTAATAAAATGAAATGCTTAGGTAAACGATATTATTCTTTTTGATAAGTAAGGGGAGGGTTGAGGGAGGGAAAAAACTATAAAGCCCACCAAAAAGGAGGATCTGCGCTCTTCTGCCTTACAACACATGAATGCATGTACTCACCGGTACCTGAATAAAGACTGATTGGTTGAACTATTCCTGTCTTCCTCGTGGGTTTCTTCCACATGTGGCTTGCTGTTGTGTCTGCATTTTATTAATTGTGGCAAATGTGATTGGCTTGTACTAAGTTGTTCCTGTTCTGTTTATCTTCTCTGCAGCATATACCAGTGTGTGGCACCACTCTGAGAAAATTTGGCCCTCCCCCTAACCTTGAAATGGTATCTCAGAATGGATGGTCATCCTTAAACGGCATTTTTCACAAGTAAAAACTATTGTGGATCCATTCAGGTGTTTTCTGAACCCAAAAATATAATTTACATTTATCAAATATGCAAACTGATAAGAATGTTTGGTTTGATCTTTTTTTTTTTTCATTTTTAAGGGCACCATTTAGTCAAACCTATTTTTAAAGATTTTGTTCAATGAACACAATGTCTAAAAAGAGGACTAGCAGGATTGCAATATGAGCCATTTTACCAGAGGTTATTTCATTTGTGAACTGTTCACAATAAAATATTATACAGGGCAGGGCTGAGAAAGGTAATACGTTAGAACATAAGAAATATAAAATTTGACATTGGTTTGGTTACATGTTAAATGACTAGGCTTGTGATGTCATCATGTATAGATGATTTTAAAATGGTAAATCCCCCTAATCGAGGTCCAAGCATTTGGATTTATATAAAAAGCTAACAGAACTCAATTTACTGTTGGAATTTAATTACAAAGTAGTGATTGCTAGGGCTTTACGTTGTGTATTGTTTGGCTTTTAGTTCTTATTTTGGTTACGGATTTTACTTATTTTCCCAGTTTTATGTTTCTTCTTTATTTACTAACTCTCCTCTTGATTTTGATGGCAGGATTGGCACTCCAGCCACTGTAGAAACAACTCACCCGGTTCCACTCCATTCAGACTAGTGTGGTGGTGAGGTGTCACCCATTGCATGACTGCACTCAGGTCCTAATCTGGATCCTGAATTGGTTTGTCGTGTGGTGGGTGCAGCAACACACTGTATCAGTGCATGCTTCCAACTTCTCTCCCTCTTGATTTGACTCAATAAACCTCTCTTTTTATCTCTTCATATCTAATATAATTAAATATACACACATACACAGAGAGACTGTGTCCCTAAAATGTTAACAAGATTTGGTGGTGAGAAACATAATGACTTGTTTATAATTTAAGTAATAATAATATTTGTTTGTTTGAGCTAAACACCGGAGCAACAAGTAAACATTCACTATAATAAAGAAATAACTGATAAATGTGGACTCGCACTCTGTCTATATCTCTGTATTTTTTGGTCATTGTCATAGTTTGGGGACTTTGTGGTCAACAGCTTAGCAAGACTTTTCTGCTGGTGGTAACATCTTTAAGTCCTGGCCGAGGCACTGACCTTGACCTTTTCAGTTGTGTTCATATATAAAGTGAAAACCGTCTACTGAGATGGAAATGTCTGTCTGTCTGTCTGTCAGGCTACGTGAAAGAATTTGACTCTCATGCAAAAAACTTTTATTGAAATTTGGCACACTTATTCTTAAAGGAAATTTATATGGATTGTGGAGGTTTTGTTGAGATATCTTACATACAGCGTGCTGTACACATTTGTGAAATTAAAAAATCTCCCATTTAGAACCACTGGAGAATTAGCACACTTGCCTGTCTTAAAACAGAGAAATGCTCTGAGCCTCTTTAACTACAAATTAGATTACTGTTTCAATTTTACAATGCAGTTACTTCAACTTGTATATATATTTTTTTCTTTCACTCATAAATCATTTGCTCTTAATAGCAAAACAGTGAAACACCGACAGTCGTTGAGTACTGAAGCTCAAGCTGGGATGCGGTCAGATGTGTACAGGGTTGTATGACTGAGAATTACCACATATGGAAGGTTTAATGTTAGATATGTATTTATTTATTTAGTCTGCTAATAATGATAATCTTTCATTATTCAATATGGTAGAAATGATTTATTGATTTATTTATCACTGTTCCTTAATGTATCACAATACAGTGGTGGGTCGCATTATATCCTAACAGTCTGGCTTCTGCCACGGCCCCATCCTGCATTCTTCTCTGCAGCTGAAAACCATCTTGTGTGACCCTCAGTCACAGCTGCTGACATCCTGCTGTTCCTTGAAACCAAAGCTATTAAATGACACAGTGTTCATGCCCATAAAAGTAAAAAATAAAAGCAATTTAACTTAAGTAGAAATGTATGGAAATTGACCCAGTGACACTTTATGCTACAGTGACTAAATGTGTACTTAGTGTTTCCATCACACTAAAAACAACCTAAAGATTATCCATCCATTCATGCATCCATTTTTATAACATTTTCCTTATTCAAGGCAGGGATTGCTGGGTGTCCAGAAGATATCCCAGCAGTCATCAGGTGCAAGGCAGAAACAATACCTGGACAGGGTGTTCTAAAGATTATAATGATTCGATATTTCTCTGCCACTGTAATTAATCAGCAAAATATCACAATGATCTGTCATCTATCATGTTTGGACGCAGCCAACAATTTTAGCTTAAGACTTTCAGCATATATGTTAAACACCTGTCAGGTATTTCTTTGAAAAAAATTATATTTAAGAAATATGAACTCCACTTTGTCACAAGATTCTCCACATCCAATAATTAACAATAGCACAGAATTTTTACATCACTTGAGTAGGAATCTGCTGTTTGTAAAGCAATTTCAGCCACAGGAAATTGTAAAATTGTATTTAAAAACATGCTTTATGCACACTACTAAAACATGGAATTAGATTCTGTTCTCACTGTTATTTTTGAATGTTACTCACTGTTACAAAAATATCTTTGATAAAGTGACTAGAAAATTTTAAAATTTTAAAAACCAGCTAGAAGCGTCTAGGAGTGCACCAGCACGTTGTCTTGCAGACATTTTCTTACTTGTTTGTCTTTTACCTTGCACTATCCCATTAGTAGTATTATATTAGTGTTTAACTTAAGATATGACAGAACCTACTCAGGTTGCACTTCACAAATGACATTTTCGGTGTCTTTGCAGCTCCATGTTGTCATGGAATTATAGCAAAGCCTCTTGTGAAAGTTTTACAGAAATTAAAAATGGGAGGTTGCTTATCAGGGTCTTCTACTGTATGGTGTTTGGGATTGTTTTTAAGAGCCTTGGGCTATTTGAACTTTGACACAAGTACAGTGGTGACATCCTTTAACTCTCACCTTTCTTGGCTGCACCCAAATAAAAATTCTCCGCGATCTTAAAACGGTCTCCCCAGCCAACTCTCTAATTTCTAAACCCTTGGAGCCACTATAGGGTTAAATTGAGTAGACTTACAAAGTTTTTGCTCTTTTAGTTTGCTCACAAAAGTCGAGCCAATAAAGATTTTCCACAGTCTAGTCCTTAGTTCGTTTCTCATATAGTAGGTTGTCTCGGAAAAGACATTTTTCCTAAAATGTTCCCTCACATTTTTTTACAAAATCCCTGACATCAGTTCTTCTGGACAGTTTAGTCATGCCATTCAACCTGACAGCAAATATTTGGAGTAGTAAAAGAAACCAGTGGATACACAAAGATATAATATATGGAACCCTGAGGATCTCTAAAAATCAAGCATTCTGCTCACTGCCAAAATTTCAACTCACATGACAGCCTAAGAGCAACAAATGGATGAATTTTGGCAAGGATTTCTTAACCAGTATTTGCTGTCTCAGATTCACATTTCTTTTAATCCATCTGTCTCTGCTACTTCAAGGTCAGGGGCAGCTGGGGCCCACCCTGGCAGCACTAATGAGAATTTCAGACCCAGATCCAGACAGGACTGCAGTTCATCACACAGAAGACTCACAACACACACAAACTCTGTGCCAGCTTCGTGTTACCCATCACACTTGTGTACCGGGTGAAAACCAGCACAGGCTCATTGACTAAATTGGGAATTGAACCAAGGACACGGACTATGTGAAGGGCCACCACACTCTTTTACTTTCATCTTTACCTTCAGTTATATATAAAAAAAAAATTTTTTTCAGCTGATGGTCAGTGGGTGCTAAACATAAGGAGTCAACTGTCATCTCCACGGCTATATGATGGATGCACAGATATTCTACTGTTGTGGAGAGGAAAATCTTCAGTTTTTTTAAACCGCAGAATGATTACATTAAGTTTTAATTATTTTTCTCAAACTAGCCAGGATGAACTCAATTTACTGGACTTTAATTACTGGAATTATAAGCATCCTTCCTTACATTCTTTCTGTGTTGTATTAGTCTGTGTTAATTTGTTTACATATTAATGGAGGAAAGGAAAGAAGGCAAGTACACTCCACTGAACCACATTATTTTATACTCTGTGAACGTATGGACACTGCAGGATTAGAAATTACAGAATTAGTTTATAGCTTGAGAGGTACTTAAAGATCAAACACTCTGATCAGAGTCATTCATCATAAAGACACGATTGCCAATCAAATGTGTGTATATGTCACATATCTCAAAACCCAATGGATGCATTTTAACATAAATATGGCTTATCTGCAGGCCCAAAAATCAATGACACAAATGCAACAACATAGGAAGAGACAGCAGAGATCAGGAGATGTGAGGTCATCTGATTTGGACATCAGAAAACGTAACCTATGAATAACACCGATCTGTTTGTATCCAGACTTTGCTATCTATTTTATTTTCTATTATATGTTCTATTTTGGTATTGTTATAAGTTAATAGAGAATATGCTGCTTTTTCTATTTTTCATACTTTGCTTTTTATCTAGAGTGATTGAAATAATAAAAGAGCATCAATTGTGGGAAGATTCTGCTTTCTTACCTACAGGGTTTATCAAAGTTATTGAGGCTGCTTCTTAATAATTAGAACAACTGTGGTAAAAGTAAGACATTTTTTGGTTGATAAGTGGCATGAAACCAAAAGAGCTGCGTTTTTAGGTGTGTCGCGATGACACCCTGAAGTTTGTTAGTGCTGGTGATAGTGACAAGGTTCTCTGTATGTACGTGTGTGCATCTGTGTTTATGTTAATCTTCAATGGTGAGAGTAGATGTTTCACAAACTTCACGATGATGCATATGCTGTACCTCTTTAAATAAGCTACCTCTTAATATCTCTGTCTATAATGATGATTTTTTAATCTGGTATTGCAAGCTTATGCAACATATTAGCCTGCTAACACAATTTCTGAAGAAATCTCAGATAATGAAGCTCTATGATCATCGCTCCCTTTATCTGTTATCTCAAAGGAAATGACCGTGCAACATCAGATATGACAAAGAAGCAGACGTGTACATGTACATTGAGGAGCAAGGCTGTCTTTCTGGCCAGTAACATGACTGTGACCGTTAATGTAATTCTCATTATTACCATTTTATGATTCATGGTTATCGTCTCTTTTACAAAGTATAAGATAAACAGGGCGCCTTCCTCAGTTATGTTGCGTTTTATTTAGAATTTTGTAACATTGCATAACCAGCAGCTCCAGATTTAACCAGTCAAAAAATTCACTTTATAAGAATTAAACTTTGTCAAAAGTTGTAACCATGGATGAATAGAGATTCATTTTATACGAGACAGATGTGCTCCATCTATAATTTTAAGTTGAATAACTGTATGCTTTGCGCATATGGAGCTCAACTGAATTCTGTGCATTGCTACCTATCATTTTCTGAGATGTTGAGTGAGAGATCCTTTTCCCACTGTACTCTGGGATGTTTAAAAGGGAGGGACTTTAAAATGATTTTATACATTACGGAAATGCTGTCTGAGTCCTCAAGACTGATCAATATTTTTTCCGGCATACAGGTAGGTGGGAGGTGAGGAAAATTGGGAAGATTCTGTTTAACAAAGTTTCTAATTCGAAGGTAGTGAAAGAAATGTGTTGCTGGAAAGATACATTTGGAGTGTAATTGTTCATAGGAGGTGAAGATGTTGTCTATGTACAGATCTCTAAGTAATTTAATCCCAAATGTTTTCCAGACATTAAAAACTGCACTTGTTTGAGAGGGTGGGAGAAGGTGGATCTCGCATAGAGATGCCAGAGATAAAAGCTTCTCTGTCTTAAAATACTTCCTACATTAGTTCCATATTCTGAGTGAGTGAAGCACAATTTGGTTGTTAGTTGGCAATAACTTGTATTAATTGGGTTGCAAAGCAAGGAATATAAAGAAGTACTGCAGGATTTTATTTCTATTGCAGACCAAGCCTGTGTATGTTCATCTATTTGTGTCCATGTCCACGTTTTTATAGCTTGTACAGCTTGTATATTTGCTACCCAGTATTAAAACTGAAAGTTTGGTAGAGCCATGCCACCGTCTGCCTTAGGTCTTTGTAGGGTCGCCCTTTGGATATGTGGATGTTTTGAATTCAAAATAAATGAGGTTATGACTGAATATAATTCCTTAAAAAAAGATCTATTGATGTATATTGGAATGTTTTGAAATAAAACAAGAAACTTAGGAAGGATATTCATCTTAACAATGTTAATTCTTTCAGCTAAAGTGAGATGAAGGGTTGACCATCTATGCAAGTCTTGCTTAATTTTTTCCATAGAGACAGTGAAATTTTGTTGATAAAGAGCTTTATGCTTACTTGTGATGTTTACCCCTAGATATTTGAACTGATCTGCAATGATAAAAGGGAAGGTGTCCAATCTAATATTGTATGCTTGAGAATTCACTGGGAAAAGCACACTTTCTGAGAATTCTGAGACCAGAAATCTTTTGAAATTCTATTAGTGCTGTTCATGGGAGCAAAGGGAAAACACCGGCTTTAACAAAATCTCTCTTTCCCTTTTTAGTGTTGAAGAGTGCTGACATCTCCTCTGGGTGATGATAACTCTGCCACCCCCCAAACCGGTCAATCAGAATAAAAGGATGGCACCAACCAGAAGATGGTCATCATCTGACAGATCACCTTCAATGAGGAAAGATCAAAACCAAGATTGACACAGGAAAGCATTGCTATGTCTCACATCTTTTATTTGAAATTCCTTGCCTTGTGACATTTAAACAGGATCCCCTCTTGGACACGTTTGTTTCTTTTCTACTATGTACTGTATATCTAAAGTATATCACTCTTTACAAATTATACTTGTGCCTTTCTTCCAAGGTACATTATTATTAGGACAGGTAGAAATGTGAAAGACTTAAAGCAATTCTTCAATGAGAATTGGGTCAGAATTCCTCCATGGCACTGTAAGAGATTGATCAATAAAAACAGACAGTGTTTGATTGCTGCTGCTAAAGCTTGAGTAACCATTGCATCTAAGGGGATAATTATGTTTTCACAAGGCACAATTATACTGCTATAGTGCAACCTTCTTTAATAATACATCCCTTTATATTTTTATCCCTAAAGCATTGAATATAATGCCAGAAGCAACCATGGAGTGGGCACACTTATTATATATGTTGTGATTCTTGCAGGCTCCTCTCTAAACAAGGGAAAGACTTCAAAATTCAGCTTTGGGCTTCAAATAAGGCCAAAAAGTCAAAATCAGCCTTTCTCTAAACAGCAGGCTTTGGCCCACACATACTACAAATTGGGGAAAAGGCCCAAAAATGTTTAAAACTTAGAAAAAGTCAAAAGAGGCTGGAGGATAAATGACAAACCTCAGACACATAATAACACAACAAAGTACCTTAATAATTAAAGTTCTATTAACAAAATAAGCTCAAAAACAAAAGCAAAACATAGCAAATTTATGTCTAAAAAGGTGGCCTACAAAAGTAACTAAACCAGTCCATGAGCCAATAATACTAAATCTTCAATTACAAGTAAAAGACCAAAAACCACAAATGCAGAAAAGAAAGCACTTACAGAATCAAAATGAAGCCAAAGCAGAAGAGCTCACAATATATAGCAATGATCCGAAAAGAGACGCTAACTTTCAACTCTGAATATGCAGGCTAAGAGCGGTCCCTCAGTTATAATATTGGGGGCCCTGCCCCCTGTGGTTTCACAAACAAGATGAAAGGCGGATAATACATTAAAACAAAATAAACATAACACAAAATCAAATTTTAACAAGACCATATTTGTCAAAATATAAAAAGAGAATGCAAAAAAATAATCTAATAACTAATAACTAAATAATAAATGAACAAACACAATAAATGAATAAAAGGAAAAGAAACTTGAGCCGAGGTACAACATAATATGAGGCCAGTTTGGCATTAACAACCAAATTATGACAAATGCTTGGGAAACAGAAGAATGCAGAGGAAGAGACACACACACCTGGAGACAACATGTTTACCTCAAACAGCCAAAAACCCAGGCAGGGATTCAATCACAGCAGCACTAACCACTTTGCCATCATGACACACTTTAACAAAAAAATATGTATCACAATTTGGCATTATTTGCTCACTTAGTGTTCCTGTTATCTAACTGTACTACTTGTTTTTGAAAATGAACTGACAATATTCATAATGAAAGATATTATATTATATGGAAGGAAAACATATGTCAATATAGAAAATCAGACAGAAAATACTTTTTTAGACACTGTATAATACTGTATATCAACATTACCTGAATTGGAACAGATCCAGTTGCAAAATGTGAGCTCCTTGAAGGTATATGCACTGCAATCTCTGAATTAGGTAGAAAGTTTAGTTTAATTTAATTTTTATTTGGTTTTATTTATATTTGTTGGTCACCTTGAATATGTACTGACTGCACAGGGTTGCAGCAGTGTAAAGTAAGATAGAATCAGAAGATGGATTGTGACTGTGATAACAAGCCATGGATGTACCCCAGAAGGCCAAAATTACTGTAAATAAGCAAAGACCAGGGGCTTCATTTATAAAGCTTGCATACATACAAAAAGAGTCTTCAAATGTGCATATGGAACTTCTTACACAAACATCAGGATTTACAAACGAAAACTTGACGGGGAACATTTACAGCAAATCTGACCCACGCATATGTAACATTTTGGAGAAACTTGGAAAAGACAACACCCTTGATCAAGCAAGAAAATGCAGACAAACCTACTGAATGTTAAATTTGTTAGAGACCTAATCAAGGACTTCGTTAAATGGTGCGACTCAAACCACCTACACCTGAACACCAGCAAAACCAAGGGGCTGGTGGTGGATTTTAGGAGACCCAGGCCCCTCCTGGATCCCGTGATCATCAGAGGTGACTGTGTGCAGAGGGTGCAGACCTATAAATACCTGGGAGTGCAGCTGGATGATAAATTGGACTGGACTGCCAATACTGATGCTCTGTGCAAAAGAGGACAGAGCCGGCTGTACTTCCTTAGAAGGCTGGCGTCCTTCAACATCTGCAATAAGATGCTGCAGATGTTCTATCAGATGGTTGTGGCAAGCACCCTCTTCTACGCAGTGGTGTGCTGGGGAGGCAGCATAAAGAAGAAGGACGCCTCACGCCTGGACAAACTGGTGAGGAAGGCAGGCTCTATTGTAGGCATGGAGCTGGACAGTTTGACATCTGTGGCAGAGCGACGGGCGCTGAGCAGGCTCCTGTCAATCATGGACAATCCACTGCATCCACTAAACAGTATCATCTCCAGACAGAGGAGCAGCTTCAGCAACAGACTGCTGTCACTGTCCTGCTCCACTGACAGACTGAGGAGATCGTTCCTCCCCCAAACTATGCGACTCTTCAATTCCACCCGGGGGGGTAAACATTAACATTATTCAAAGTTATTGTCTGTTTTACCTGCATTTTTATCACTCTTTAATTTGATACTGTTTCCTTATCAGTATGCTGCTGCTGGAGTATGTGAATTTCCCCTTGGGATTAATAAAGTATCTATCTATCTATCTATCTATCTATCTATCTATCTATCTATCTATCTATCTATCTATCTATCTATCTATCTATCTATCTATCTATCTATCTATCTATCTAAATGATGACTTGCTATGATATCTCTGAGCCATTACCATAATGAATGTTGACATGACAAACGTTTTACACCTCTAAAACGATGAACTTAATGAGAGAGCCAATGCTACATATTTGCACTGAAGAACTTATTTGGATTTTTGTCAGTTTATATCAGCTACCTATTGTTACTTATCAGGAAGCTGGCATCTCAGCCATGCTTCACTTCATCATGCCTGCAGTGCTTGAATCGAACAGAGTCTCCCCTCCAGCATGCTGGCCCAAGACTTACCTGGAAGGCTGAGGAGTGTGACCCATCTTTAGCTGGAACAAACCCTTTGGTCACCTTTCTTAAATATGGGAACAACCACACCAGTCTGCTATTCCAAGGGTATTTTACCAGTCTTCCATGTGACACTGAATAGACACATTAACTATCCCAGCAACGTTCTGTGCTTTCAGCATCTCCAGTCATGTTTTCATATACCCCAGCAGCCTTACCTCCATGGAGTCCTCTGACTATCATAGTGAATTCAGCAATAGTGATGGGATCCTCCCCACCAAATGTCCTGATAGGAAGGCATATCCAGCAGGTTGAGGATATCAAAGGACAACACTTCTCCATCCTTGCTTAACTTAGTCCAGGCATGGTCACACCTTTTCTATTTGAGGTGTCAAACAGTTAGCCCGAACATCCTCAAGGCCATCTGATAGTCTTTCTCCGTGGCCTCTCCCAACTCCGACCATGCTCATCCTTTTACTTCCACAACCACTTTTTGCAGCAGTCCCCTCTAGAACCCACCGTCTCAACTTCGATTAGTGAAAATTACAGTTTTAATCTCAAGCAATAATTTATGTTGTTTGTGTGTCTCTCGGTTAAATAAATGAAGAAACAAATACATACATAAAGAAATAAGCACGAAAAAACACATTTCATAACACATTGAATTATTTATGGTCACCTGTTATTGTGCTTTTATGTATTTATTGTCACATTTCACAATATATGTCTTTATCTGGGTATTTATTTTACTTTGTCAAACATAATCCTCCATAATAATCATCATAATTTATCCTTATAAATCACAGACACTTCATCTTGCTCAGGGTCACTGGTGCCAGACCTGAGGTAGGGTACCAGTCCTGGGCAACTCCACATAACCACCCAGCACTTCAAATGTCATTATAGTACAGTGCAATGTACCTTGGGAGGTTATGCAGCATAGGAAGGTGCAGTAAAATGAAGTCTTATTGTGTGTTCATGAGGTGAATAATGAGTTAGATATATGAACTTTTCAAAGTTTTGCATTTTATCACTACCCTCTTTAGACGATGCCATCTCAGTTGCTGCAGGTACCACAGCTCATTGAGCAGAGCAGAGCAGAGCAAAGCACACAAGAAGAAAATGGCAAATCCAGGGCCCGATGTACGAGGCTGCAGGCCTCATAGTATAAATATTTCCAGCACTGTAATGTTTAGAGGTCATGCAAGGCTCCTAATGAGACATCCTAAATGGAAGTGAGAGAGAAAACCCACTTAGCTGTCTCGATGAAATCCCACACGTGGCACACAGCCCAATGTAAACAGCAGGGTCTTTAAGCGCTGATCATTAACACCTTTTAAATAGTCCAAGGCATACAATACTTGTAATAAATGTTTTAACCCAATGACACAGCTCACTAAACAGAAAAAATAGAAACCACAAGCTTACTGTTCATTGGATGAGCAACAAAAGCAAACTCCACAGGCATGTGGATTGAGAGGATAGTGAAAAAACTAAAGGGGTTATAGGTTCTGTCTAAGACAGTCTATTCCTCTGTATGAGGGTCTAAGCTGTGAGCCTGGGACAGAAACAGTCTAAGGCTGCATGTGTGTCCTCTGCTCCCAGAGACTGAAAACCTCTAAATGGGTTGGTGGTTACCATGAAGTTCCAATAAAGAGTCAGCATGTTAGAATCAATTCTGGTCCTTTGTGTTTCTTTACTTAGAAGATAAGTGTGGGCTCCACTAAGGCAGCAAGTTTTTTCATAAGTAGTCCCTCCAACATAGTTTAGCCAATGTACACTGCAGTGTGGAGGAATGGGCTTGCTGCACATTACTCATTTCATTTTAACAAAGGATAATCCTGTCAAGAACCAGTATGATGCACTTCTTACGCGGACGACAAAACACGTGAGTCACTCTTGATGAAATAACATTAGGCTAACCTGTTCAATTGCCAGTCAAATGGGAAGTCCTTCCATGAACATGCTTTGCTGTTGTATATTAGGAGCTACACACACATGGCAGAGTAAAACTTGAATTGAATGCAGTACAGTGTAAACCAGTGACAGTTTGAAAAATGGCTGAAGAGCAAAGAAGGAAAAAGCCATATGACAAGACCCGCGAGTCCAGTGCGGTGAGTGATTGAAACCAGTAAGTGAAACTGTGAAAGATGCAGACATGTAGAACTGAAGATCAGTAGGGTGTCACCACAAACCAAGTTATCAATGTTGATGTGATTTTTGGGCAAATATAAAAAAAATTCTGCACTAATCAACTTTGAGTTTCTGCCTGCTGTGACATCATTTTTATTTAATACTTTAGCCTGTAATTTAATATTTTTGTACTTTCCAAGATCCAGGCCTTTAATGACCTCATGGGCACAGCCATCAGCAGTGTGTCTGTTTGCGGAGAGAGTGTTGACCTCATAGGGAGGTTTACTTACCTCAGCAATGACATTTATGTCTCTGGTGACTCTTCCTATGAAATCAACAGACAGATTGGGAGAGCATGAGGGGGGTCATGAGGTCACTGCAAAGGGGTGTGTGGTGCTCTTGATATCTTTGCAAAAGGACGAAGGTCCAAGTCTTTAGAATCCCGGTGCTTCCTGTTTTGCTATATGGTTGCGAGACATGGATGCTATCCAGTGACCTGAAACGAACACTGGACTCCTTTGGTACTGTGTCTCTTTGGAGAATCCTTGGGTACCGCTGCTTTGACTTTGTGTTTAATGAGAGGTTGCTCATGGAGTCCCAAATCAGGCACCTTGCTTGAACTGTGAGGCAACCTCAGTTACACCACTATGGCCATGTGGCACGATTCCCCAAGGGTGATCCAGCTGGAAAAATCCTCATTGCTGAGGACCCGGGCAGCTGGACCAAGCCAGGGGGACACATGTAACACCTGAAGCATATAGATGGTCATTTCTGGAGGGTGGGACTGGACCCCTTGTCTACCTAGGAGGTTGCCAACCAGGATCCCAACCTGTTTTGTTGTGTGGTGGCTGTGGCAACGCACTGTGCTAGTGCATGCTTCCCAACCTCAACTGACCTGATCTGACCAATTTTGAACTAGCACCACTTATTTAATAAAGCACATAAGAAAATAGGTGTTGTTTCTCATACTTTCAATTTTGTCACAGAAGCAGCACCCACACTAACAAATTTTACATTTTTTTGCCATTTTTCACTTCACTGATAGATAGATAGATAGATAGATAGATAGATAGATAGATAGATAGATAGATAGATAGATAGATAGATAGATAGATAGATAGATAGATAGATAGATAGATAGATAGATACTTTATTAATCCCAAGGGGAAATTCACATACTCCAGCAGCAGCATACTGATACAAAAACAATATTAAATTAAAGAGTAATAAAAATGCAGGTAAAAACAGACAATAACTTTGAATAATGTTAACGTTTACCCCCCCCCGGGTGGATTTGAAGAGTCACATAGTTTGGGGGAGGAATGATCTCCTCAGTCTGTCAGTGGAGCAGGACAGTGACAGCAGTCTGTCGCTGAAGCTGCTCCTCTGTCTGGAGATGATACTGTTTAGAGGATGCAGTGGATTCTCCATGATTGACAGGAGCCTGCTCAGTGCCCATCACTCTGCCACAGATGTCAAACTGTCCAGCTCCATGCCTACAATAGAGCCTGCCTTCCTCACCAGTTTGTCCAGGCGTGAGGCATTCCTCTTCTTTATGCTGCCTCCCCAGCACACCACTGCGTAGAAGAGGGCACTCGCCACAACCATCTGATAGAACATCTGCAGCATCTTATTGCAGATGTTGAAGGATGCCAGTCTTCTAAGGAAGTACAGCCGGCTCTGTCCTCTCTTGCACAGAGCATCAGTATTGGTAGTCCAGTCCAATTTTTCATACAGCTGCACTCCCAGGTATTTATAGGTCTGTACCCTCTGCACACAGTCTCCTCTGATAATCACGGGGTCCAGGAGGGGCCTGGGTCTCCTAAAATCCACCACCAGTTCCTTGGTTTTGCTGGTGTTCAGGTGTAAGTGGTTTGAGTCGCACCATTTAACAAAGTCCTTGATGAGGTTTCTATACTCCTCCTCCTGCCCACTCCTGATGCAGCCCACAATAGCAGTGTCGTCAGTGAACTTTTGCACGTGGCAGGACTTTGAGTTGTATTGGAAGTCCGATGTATATAGGCTGAACAGGACCGGAGAGAGTACAGTTCCCTGCGGCGCTCCTGTGTTGCTGACCACAATATCAGACCTGCAATTCCCGAGACGCACATACTAAGGTCTGTT
This sequence comes from Erpetoichthys calabaricus, assembly GCF_900747795.2. Lineage (NCBI taxonomy): Eukaryota > Metazoa > Chordata > Cladistia > Polypteriformes > Polypteridae > Erpetoichthys > Erpetoichthys calabaricus. The sequence continues at coordinate 46,912,189 of NC_041407.2, forward strand.
CGTAAGACAGTCCACGATCCATGCCACCAGGTATGAATCTACTCCCATCTCTGGGATGTACACTCATATTACTCATGTCACTTTATTAGGTATTTGTATCAAGTGCTGAGTAGTAGCCCACTTTTAGAAAAGGATTTGACACTGGAAACATTCCTCAGGGCTTGTGGTTCATGCTGCTTTTATAGTATTACACGGTTCCTGCACATTTATTGCCAGATATTCATGCTGCAAACCTCCCGTTCCACTGCATCTCAGAGGTTTCTTTGTCAAATTGAGGTCTGTGCCACTGGAGTAAACTGAAATCACTGTGATATTCACAGAAACTGACTCGAAATGATAAGTGCTTTGTGACATGGTGCAATACATTTCTGGAAGTGTCAATTTAAGAAATGGTAGACTGTGGGGATGCAGATGGTCAACAGCAATGTTAAGCACTCAGTGACATGCAGATGATGCTCATCAGTCCAATATGTGCCAGAAAGCATTTCTCAAGCTATTAGACTATCTAAACTAGATACTGCTGACAACAGGCAGGACAGATACATAAATTCAAGCTGTTTAGATCAAATTCCAACCTTACCATCAATATGTCAATAACAGAAATCAAGATTTGTCAGTCCAGGTGACACTGTTCCTATATTCAGTCATCTAGCTTTGGTAATTACATGTATACTCTACCCTTTTCTTCTCACTCTTAGCTAACAAGAGTGGACACATCATAGGCTTCTGTTTCTGCATCCGGTCCACCTCAAAGTTTGATGTGGTGCTCATTCTGAGATGGCTTACTGCATCCCACTTTTGTAATGAGCTGTTATTGGGGTATTTGTGGCCTGTCAGCTAAATGAGCCAAGCCCAACAACTCTCCTCTAACCCTTTTTCATTTACAAGATGTTTTCACCCCCAGAAATGCCAGTCATTGGATGTTCATTGTTTATTTCACCATACTTTGCAAAGTTAACAAATGGTTGCACAAGAAAACTGCCACAGAGCAGCTGCTTCTGGGATGCTAGCACCACCAGTCATCTCATGGTCAAAATCAGTTACATAGCAAATCTTACCTTTGTAATGTTTGGTCACAAAACAACTAAACCCAAATTGCAGTCATATGATTGGCTGTTTATAGGATGTGGACAGCAGGGGACACTCCAGCTCCCTAAATCCAACACAAGCAAGCACAGACACAGGTTAAAAGGCAAAGAGTGTTTTAGTTTGGGTAAACTCTTCTTTTATAAAGGTTTCCCACCTCTTCAGCCACAAGTAAAGCAAACACAATACAACACACTCTTTGTCTTTTCCCCTCTCTGTCCTCTGGTCCTCTCACAGGCTTCGTCCTCCTCCTCCAGACTCAGGCTCCATGATGTAAGGCAGGCAGCTCCTTATTTTAACTGCCCCAGAAGTGCTCCCGATCTTCCGCACACGTGGTCTGTCAGCACTTTTGGGTGAGGCAGAAACCCCATGATGTAAGGACTCCCTAGTCCTACAACTCCCAGTGGCAGCCCCCATGGGACCCAACATGGCTGTCCTTGGGACTACAATACCCGATATGCCTTGCTGGCACTGATGTGGGAATCTGAGCCTGGGCTCGTGCCATCTAGTGTCCTGCGGAAGATAAAGCCTTGTGTAAGCTGTCTTACTCCCCGGTAAGGACGTCACCAGCCATACTTGATAAGGAACACTTTGTGTAAAAGTGCAGGCACACCTAATAAAATACTCACTGAGTGTATGCCTAATGATTCAACAAATAATACGATCACTGAATTGCTGTATTTTTTATTGTTCACTGGCAGAGACTGATATGAAAACAATATTTACGCTTATACACATAAATTTTGTACTAAATTTATTTTCATTTTCTCTGGCTAGTAACACATAGAATTTCAAGCAAGGAAGAACTGTAAGGCACAAGTTTAAATACAAGATGGTTCTGTTGAAAAGTGTGCATATTTGAACATTATGACAATGCAAGTGGCACAGCAATTGTATCCTTCAGAGTTTTCTCGATAACATCATTAACTGTGCAAAGGCAAAAGTGCAAAAAAAATATAAAAATGGCCAAATAATAATCTATTTAAAAACAATAATAATGTTAAACAGTACAAAACTATGCTCAACATCTGCTACATTCTGATAGTCTCTTGGATTTCTCATCAAGGTGCTAAAGTTCACCTAAATTGTACAAAATAGTGGAGGCCATTGAATCCATTAATCTTGATTCAGTTTATTAAAGTGAAGTGTCTCCAATACCACATCCACACATTTTTTAAGTGCTGAAAGTTTCAGTTTCATCTACCTGACTTGTTAGTTTATTAGGGATTTCCATGGTCCTTCACAATAAGAGTTGCTCTTATTGGCTTTGCACTTAATATCCACAGTACCGGATTTGAAGTATAACTGAGACAGTTCTGCTGAATCAACTTTATCAGTACAGCCTTAGTTGTTAAAAAATAAGCAGGTTAATGTCCTTAACACAACAAATATGGACAAGCCCTTTCATCTTCTGATGCATTTAGTTGCTCTCTGCATGGGTTCGAGCGTTGCTTTCTCTGTTTTGTAGCATGGTGGACACAAAACAACCCCTGTAACCTCAAATGCAGTCCCACTAGCACAGCTGCTCAGAAGCTTACTATCCTCATCTATTTTACTGATTCAGATGATCTGTCATGTTAATGCAATCCCAGGTATCTCGTGGCTACTCTTTAAACACATTCGGAAAACTTGTGCCTGCTGATCAGGACAGCTGCTTGCTGATATTCGTAACACTTTGCTCAGCTGAAGAGGAAGCTATCCCTACAGCCACCTCTGCTTAAACCCATTGTGTCCGAGTCTCCAAAAGTGGGAATTTCCACCTTTGAGCTGCGTACCCCTCTGTTGTGTACTGCTCTCTGATTTGCTGGTAACACTTACTAACCACAGGATATCAGTTTTCACTTTCACTTTCATCCCTGTCCACCGACTTTTTCGGCTAAGGTGTAGAACCATAAAAGAGACAACAACTAAGTCACCTTGGTTCTGACATTAAACATCCTTATAAATGACAGGCTGACAAATGGAAGCAAGTGTCCAAAAAGAAAGGTTATGCTGATCATCCAGCTGACAGAGGTGGATAATAAGATAAGCAGTGATTAAGGAACTGAGATGACAGGAGCTTGAATTGTCCAAACAGTAGTTCAGAAGCAACACTGGGTCTTGTTTGTAATAACCTGAAGTTGCAAACAAAGAAGAATACAGGAAGAAAAACGACAAATATGGAGAAACTTCACTAGTGGGTTGGTGACAGCAGTCTATAAGATGAGTGCAAATGGGGAATCAGTTTGGCTTACGATGCTACTACATGGTAGGAGCTTCCAATTTTCTACTGAAAAATGATTGAGGATATCTTAAAATTTGCCATTTGGACACTGAACTGTACAGCACATTAAGCACAGCAGACTGTCCTCTTTGCCATAGATGCTTGTCCCTTGGCAAGCTGCCCTATAGCACTTTGTCTGGTGTCAGTAAGTAACTTCCAGTGAGCTGTAATAGGTGCATAATGTACTATCTCAGTCTCTAAGTAGCTGCTAATGTGCTGCTTCCATCACAGTAAGGATATCTCATGGAGTCTGAGTTCATGTCTTTGGTGGGTGTGGGCAACAGGAGCAGACTTCTGTTTTGGCAATTTCAGGATTTTGTTCATCTAACCATAATTTGAGTGAAGAAGCCAGTTATCGTAAACTAAGCTAGGTGTTTTTTGTAAGGCTGGGCCATTTCTTTGTAATAGAGAACAAGATCCAGCATGACGCACTGCACCTCCCACGGCAAACTGCTTACGTGATTGAAGTCTATTATTGTAGCTGTGGCAGACACCTTTACCCAAGGCAACTTACGTGATCAGAACATGTTACAAATATTTATTTGTATTTATTACAGCTGGAACAGAGGCAGGATAAGTGGCTTGTTTTGTGTCATAGATTGAGCCACAAATAAAAGTGTGGTGTAAAGTTCAATGCCTTAACCAATACCCCACATTTTCTGCTTGTTTTAACATAAAATCAAGATAAAAATGATCCTGAAAGGAATCCCTTTAAAAACCTGTAAAAGGGTTGTCGTGCTGTTCTGGCCCTTTAATCACATAATTAGGTCTGGGATTGCAAGGAAAACATGACCTGCTTTGTGGTGCTCTAATCAGATGTCTCAGATCCAAGTGGTGACGGCCCTTAACCCAGGAAGTAATTCTGAGATAAATGGGTACAATCACTTAAATGGTAACAAGAGAGGAATTAAAAGGCCCTTCCATCCAAAGAATCTGAAAGAGTGAACTTGGAACAGCAAATCTTGGCAAGAGTTTAACTGTCTAGAAGAGGAAAGGCAGAAGGTGGTGAATGAGAAGTTACAACAGCTTATGTGACAGAATGTGTTATACGAAGTTGCAAGTTTATTTTGTTGTAGGATCACAACACGATGCATCCCACATTTTGCACTGCAGTAACTGCCAGTGGTTAGTCACAAACTTTCAACATCAGGATTAAAATAGTGCTCAGAAGCAGATTGTCTACAGCAAGAGCAATAGAGGACCTTCCATTCTTTGACATGCAGAGCCTGCTTATAAGCACTGCCAGCGGCGCACATCCTAGTGACATCAGTTGAGCTCATGCTTTCACTCACCCCCAACTTTCTGCGCAGCACTGCCACTACAGGGCATGTGTGTTAAACACTCCAAAATGAGAGTGAGGGACAAGTAATACCAGGCAAGCCTGAATGGCCGTTGTTCCCCTTTGTTCATTTCTGTATTATGTTTACCTACATTCATAATCCCTCTTGTGTGTTTATTTTGTAATAAAATCACCATTTATTGTACTTCCTTGGCCTATTTGATTCTATTTTGGCATTGGTGAAGATTCACAAGCATTCCTTACAGGCCACAACCATAAATGCAGAGAACAGTTTCTTCAGATTTATTTATGTTCTAATTTGTTCTGAAGGTCAAAGCGCATGGACAAGCAGACACCTTTTTCAGTCTCCAATGGGATGTCAACAGATGTCATTCTCCCTTCCTCCTTGAACTATTCTGCTTCCTTTCAAGCTTCATCTCTCAGTTGCTAGGGAGCATCTATCTCTCAGCATCAATCACTGGTTGCTTACTACTTAAAACCCTGGAAACATGTTGAGCTACATGCTGAGAAGCATCCATCATGCCACCCCTCACCCCCCACCCCCATATAAACTTCTCTCGCCATTTTGACTATGATATTCGTGCAAAATAAAAAACAAGAAAATGAAGAGTTGGAGCTGCTGCTATAAACAAAGTTAATCCTTCCTGAGTGGGTAATTGGAACCAAATTAGACCCTAAACCAACCTCTTGTCATCACCAATGATGGGGAAGGGCACAGTGGCACTAGCTGACAATTTTTTACAAGCATTAATGTCCAACCCAGAAAAAGGGCTTTATAAGCTTATGCAAGTGCTCTCAGATGTAAGATCTTGTAACAATTCTTTTTAATCACCCTACTACAGAATAGACCTACAGCACTTCTACTCTAATAGATGATGCCAAAGCAGTTGAGCAGAGAACACAACACGCACATTTCAGACTGAAATATCTTAACAGTTAATGAGCTTATAGTCACTGGAACTTATTAAAGATGCCACTGAAATGATCCTTGTCATAACAAGCATTCAATAACATTAAAATTAAACTGAAAACAAAACAGAAATGTTTCTACACCTGTATAGTGGTCATTTGTAACAAATGAAGAAAAGAAATGCCGTCAGTTGGCCAAGTATCTGCATCCATTTTGTTTTGTCATGTTAGGGTCCTAAGGTAACCCTATTTTCCCCTTTATACCTCTTTTATTATGCACAGCCTAACAAAACGCCTCCAAATCCTTGCCATAGCCCTTATATGTTACATTAACTTTTCTATCTATGACCTCAGGCAACAATATAGAGCACCAGAACAGGCAAGAGAAGAAGTTACATCTAATAAATAAGTAAGAAAGTGTGTCTGTTCCGATGTTTGTCACAATGCAAGTGAGAGGTAGAGTAAATATCCAAAAGCTACAGTTTTGGTGATTAATAAAAAATGTACATGTGTGAACATGATTCGAAATATTAAGGAAAACCCTAACACAGCAAATTCTAATTTAAATTAAAAAAAAATGATTTGTGAGAAATGTGGCAACACTGTCACATCATTCACATGTGATCAAGGTTACTATTCTAACCGGATATGGAGAGGACTTTTTCATTCCACTTATACCTATGATACCAATGAACTTCTTTTTCGAATTCAAATGACTTTAATTTTCAGTACGTGTTGCATTTGCGATGTCCATAAATAAAGTGAAAGGAGAATCACTTAAAGTTACTAGAGTTTACCTCAAAGAACCATGCTTTCCACATGGCCAGCTATACGTCACCTGTTCCAGAGTAGGATCAGGAAAGAATTTATACGTTTGTGCTCCCAATGGTGAAATAAAAAACGCAGGCTATCATAAGGTACTCTAAATGATTTGTAGCAGCTATAGTCCATTATTCATTAATAATGGCAGTTTGACTTTTGAACAATATTCAAATAATAAATTAATTGCCAAATAATAAATGGAAACTGTTTCACGTTTTTCCAACTTAAATGACAGCCAGGCATCTCTGCTACTATTTAATTATGTTTAACAGATAATGTGCCCCAAAATATTAGCAGACTTCAAATGTGAGTGTTGGCAAAATAATAATAATACAGTCTGGGTAATAATCAGTTCATCTTGTTTAACTACCAAGTGGCTCGGCCTTGGTCTTTGCTCCTGTGTGAACTTTGAATACGGTATTGATGCCAAGAGAGGTAGTCCTTCCCTCCTCCATGGATGAAAAAATGGCAGAAAGAATGTGCTTCTCTGTCACCTCTGTCTTTATCTTAGTCCAACTGTCTTAATGTACCCAAGGACCAATAGGACAAGCTGGCTCCCTAATTCATAGCAATCCTAATGAATCACGACTCAGATCCAGTAGCCAACAGAATAAGTCTACTTGTCGAGTCCTGGGCGGATGGCTCATCGAATGGCTTGCAGCCTTGTTAAGCCTGTTATAAGTAGATTGATTCAAGGCCTTCTAACCCTCCTCACTCCAACTCCATTCCCCAAAGCAGCTCTTAAAAAAGTTCTTATCAATGGTAGCATTCCTAAAACTTTGCGGGAAGAAAATGACAATAGCTTATTTTCAAAAAGCTGTTTCTTTAAGTCACCAATTAGTTCTTAAATGACAATTTACAAACAATTATCAAAATATGAAATATAAATTTACATTACACCTGCCTTCAGAGTCTGCTGCTTAGGTGGGCAGCTCAAGGGCTGGGAAGTTCATAAAAGTTACTCACACCTAACGTAGGACTGACCACATGGCTACTGCAACTACCATGCAAACCTACAAATGCATGTTCAAACAGCACAAATGATTTATTTGCACTTTGCCTGAAGGGGCTGTGTGTTCTCAAAGTCTATGACTGCTTGATTTACAAAAAAGAGAAACTCAGCAGTTTCACTTTCCACTCTGCTGCTTTCTTTAGACAGAAACATTCCATTCTCACATGATACTTACTTCCTTCCCTTCCCTAGTTCTTTATGCCCCTGACCATTAGAATAGCCACTTTTGAACTTTTTGTAATTTCCTTTCACCATGTCCCCCACTGCTTCACTCTTTCTTCAAGAGCAGTTATTGCTTCCTGGCAGGTCAGGATAGTTTTGGATACTCTACAGTAGACTGCTTTTCACTCCTTGTGAAAAATAACAATAGGTTCTGGAGTGCTGGCAGTGCCAACTCAGTTTAAGATTTTTGGAACAACATGAGTGAGAGAAATACAAATGGTGCAACAAGCAGTAATGGAATTAAAAGAATTAGAGGAACTGAGCAGCCGGTGTAGCAGTTACATTTGCTGGCTCTCTATAATTGGCTTCTGGGTTTGACTTCTGGCAGAGGTGCCTCCTGCACAAACCTTGCATGTTCTCCCCATGTTCACAGGGACCCCTTGTGTCAGTCTGGCATGATTAATGTGTGGTCTTGAATCAAAGTGAAGCAAACTCGGAGCAGCCACTAAGCAAAATGCAATACATTTGCTTTACTTTCATTTTTGACATGTAATCTATGGACATGAATTAAAATTCAATACGCTTTTGTATAGCATTTTATACGAACACAAACATTGTGTGCTGTAGTGAAAAGAAATCAATCAATCATCAATTAATTATGAAAATAAAACTGTGCCAAAATTAAATGCCCCACATACATATCCATTGCATTGCAATGCGGTTAAGACATTGGATTGCATTTAACTTTGGAACGAATAATCTTCCATACAATAAAAATTAAAGTAACACAAGATTTGTATTAGGAATCATCACTCAAAGATTCTGTATTTATTCATTTTAGGAAGTCATATTTGAATAATATAGAGTGAAGCATCATGAAATCTCAGTAATTTTTTCAGGATTGTCTAATCCTAATAATAAGCCTTTTGTTTTTACTAAATTCGCATACACCTTTAATTCTCCTTTCATCTAACATTCTAGGTGTACCCCCACTCTCCTAACCAGATCTCATCATAGCAGGTTAGACAAGGCCAGCCTCACTACCCTAACACTACACAGGGTCATCTCTGTGACTTTAAAAGAGAAATGATTTATTTAGCTTAATTTCTCATTGATACCAATAGTCTAGTCTGTTATCTCATGGCCTCACAGGGTCAATTGAAAGTGAATGTGCAGACTTTAGCAAAGATGAACCCAATGGGAAGGGGACATGACACACAGTTCACTTCAAAGTCTATTTCCATCTGCCATGAATAATAGTCTTTTAGCTTTGAGATGTGCAGGTCACAGAAATAAAGCTTAAACGCACCTTGCCTTATGAAGCGAATGAAAGTTAAAATAAACTGAAGAGCCTCGGATTGGAGAGACAACTCTTGAAATATTGCAGACTTGCTTTCTGAGTCTGTACTAGATCAAAGACCAGAGACCAGAGCATTTCCTTCTTTTTAGATATTTGGATAGAAGACTCTTCTGACTGCTTGACATTTACAGAGGATTAGCTTGTGAAGCTTTTTGTAATGTGCCACGCAGTTGGAACAATGAAGCATGCTGCAAAACAGGTCAGCTCATGTCAGCCCTGGGAGTGCCACAGCAACTGTGCACTATCAGTACAGCCAGCCTCTTCCTCCCCGATTGAATATTAACTCCTAGATTACAGTAACTTTCTAATTTCCTCATTCCATTACTGATTTCTGAAGTCAGGGACTGAGATTAAAATCCCAGCCTTGTGAAGATTTATCCCAAGTCCAAATGGACTCTCCACTTTTTTCCAACTGCCCAAAGTTTTGCGTGTTAGGATCACTTTAAACAAGTCTGCTGTGAGCAAGCATGGATGTTTGCAAAGGTAGATATCAACTCATTTTAGGAATAAATTTGTTGTTGCTGTTCACGATCAGTAAATCACTATATTATTTTTTCCGTATTTTTATTCTTAAAATGTTACTGGGCAGTAGCCTTCGCCATTAATCTTTTTTATCGCATGCTTTGGTATGTCTTTTTAAGTTTTAGTTACCTGTGTTCCTGTTGAGACTGTGCATTACAACTTGATAAACTTTGTCAGTTTACCAAAAGCTTGTTCTCAGTAAAGCTAACTGTGAGCATGGCTCCATTCAAAATTGTGTCTCATGGAGTCTCTCACCATTCTGATATTTATGAAACGCATAGTTACTTGCCCTGGTTTATTCCACGTAAACTGGCCACTGATAAACTTTTGAGGATTACACTATATCATGGGTATATCACACTTCAAATGCAACTTCAGATACATTCTTGTAGTTTCCCCATATGAAGGCCTTCTTCACGGCCCTGCCTTACAAACGTTGAAACAATCCCTTGGTGAATTTTGCATACACTGTATATACAGTACAGTGTGTATGCAATTTGTTTAGTAGTTACCATTGATATTGCTAGGCATCATGAGAAGAAGATGAAAAGGTGCCTAACAGAGTATAAAACGCACAAGGGTTATGGGATATAATAAAGTCATTCTAGTAAATACATTCAGTCAGTTCATTTGGTAACACTTCAGTTAAGATGCTGCAAAAATGCATCTATTACCCATTTACTACTATGTAACAAGACCTTAAATTTGTGTCTTCATTAAACTTGCATAGCATCAGAAAAAGCATTTATTCATCTCTGCAATGTGACCTACTAACATATCTTCACTTTGAAGTGGTCTGAGGTGGCTTAACTGAGACACAATTCTCTTGATATTCCATATTTAATATAAGACCTGTGAATCCTTTATATTAATAAGTAATATTACAATCATGTCAATATGCCACAGAGCACAGAGATGAATAACCTATCTGCTCGTGTTTTATAAGTGTTATGAAGACCAAAGAAGCCTTTGTGAAGGTCTTGTTACATATGAGTAATAGATGCATTTTTGCAATACCTAAACTAAAGTGTTACTCTTCATTTAAATAGCCACCAATGTCTCCACAACAAAACTGAATAAACTAAATTAATAATTTTATCGAAAAGATGATTTTTATTTTTCCCTTCATAAACATAAATTCAAAATAGACACCATTGATTTGTCAACAATTTAAAAGTGTTCCAAATACGTGTATGAGTGTCCCATCCCTTGTTGTTTCCTGCCTTGTATCAGGATAGAGTTTAGCTCCCTACAATCCTGTAACTGAAAAATCAGCAACAAAATATGGAAGGATGACAAGTAGTCATTAATATATTACCATCATGATTCATTGGTCAACAGGACTGCATTCACACTCTGACTGGCTTCTTCAGATTTTTACTCTTTTAAAAATGTCTTTTAATAGATAATTACTGAGCAGGCTCAATTCTGAACCACATGGAAAAGCAGCGCCTTTGAATATTGTACCTGTGTCTGGTCAACAGATTGAAGATTAACAGTTACAAATAATATACTTAGTCCTACAGTAACAAATAAAAGAGACATAATACAGGTCTCCAAAGTCAAAGTCTTGAACTGGAGTTAAGTTTACTAAATGTTGAGTGAAAGAAAAAACTGCAGCATGGAGAGAAGTGAAACCCCCCCTGAAACTGGGATCAAGAAGCATCTATCAATAATAAAAGGCCCAAACAAATCCTGTTTTTTCATTTAACTTAATGTTATGTATCCCCACCTCACTGATAAGCAACAAATGGAATCTGGTAAGTTAAAGTACAATATGTCAGCATATACAATATAATACGTCAGAGTTGGAATGGCTGGTGCTGCTAGCTCACACTCCTGGGCTTTAATTTTCATTCCCGGCCCAGCTACGGTCCATGTTTGTATTTGTCTCTTGTGTCCATGATACATTTCTCTGGGCATTCCTTTTTCCTAAGATGTGCATGAATATTTAATTTGTATGTCTAATTTGGTCTAACATCAATGAGTATAAGTTTGTTTTTAAAAACACCCAGCAATGGCCTGGTGTCACAATCTGGAATGGATCTTACCTCTAAGTTAATATCGTATCCTACAAACCTTGTAATTTACAAAGTAGGAATAAAAACGGATGAATAAAATTAAATAAAACACAAATCATTATGCAATATCCATGCAGTTTGTTAAGTAGTTACTATTGATATTGCTAGGCATCATGAGAAGAAAATGAAAAGGCATCTAACAGAGTACTGGGTTATGGTCTATAATAAAGTCCATCCATCCATTTTCTAACCCGCTGAATCCGAACACAGGGTCACGGGGGTCTGCTGGAGCCAATCCCAGCCAACACAGGGCACAAGGCAGGAAACAATCCCGGGCAGGGTGCCAACCCACCGCAGGACACACACAAACACACCCACACACCAAGCACACACTAGGGCCAATTTAGAATCGCCAATCCACCTAACCTGCATGTCTTTGGACTGTGGGAGGAAACCGGAGCGCCCGGAGGAAACCCACGCAGACACGGGGAGAACATGCAAACTCCACGCAGGGAGGACCCAGGAAGCGAACCTGGGTCTCCTAACTGCGAGGCAGCAGCGCTACCACTGCGAGGCAGCAGCGCTACCACTGCGCCACCGTGCCGCCCTATAATAAAGTCATTCTAGTAAATACATTCAGTCAGTTCATTTGGTAAGTCTTGAGTTTAGGTGCTGCAAAAATCCATTTAAAATTTGTTTGTTTTGATTTTAAGGATGGAGGGAAATGATGGCTATCTCAGCAGCATTAGGTTCAAGGCAGGAAACTCACCCTGGATGGGGCACCAGCCAGTCACCTACTCACCCTCACAACCAAACTACCTCATGCTTGGCCATGTCAGAGTCATAAATTAAGCCAATGTTCAAGTTTTTGAATGCTTGAAGGAAACAATAATATTCAAAGAAAACCTGTACAGACAACTCTGCACCGCAACTGAAACTCAGTTACCTGTATTTGTAAAGCAGCTATATGTTTGTGCAAATACACACTCATTTTAAATTAGGTACTTAAACTTTCTTACTATAATAACAGAATAAAATAGTAATGTATAAGTAAGTATACACACACAGCATACCGTGAAGCCACTGGCAGCAAATCACTGAAATACTGAGGCAAGAAGGAGCAGAAGCTTTCCTCATTCCACATCCCAGCGCATGCATCTGATCTGCTGAGCAGGTTACAAAGTCATGTGAGAAAGCTTTATTTTAACTTGAGTCCCCTAAAGAACAGGGAACAGGGATTTCCTGGCAGCTCTTAGAGTGTGTCAGCAATTTGTCGGATGCCCATTAAAAACATCTGAACAAATGAGACAAAAGAGTGCAGCCAAAGCCATATAAGAAAGCAGCCAAGCTTCAAAACGTTTCCCTTGTAATAGTAAAGAAAAGACAAATTTAGCTAATTTTTTAACATTTACTGAAATTGTTAAAATATTAAAAAAAGATATTAGTCCAATTCTCCAATACTGGAGAGGAAAAAAAGCAAAAAAGAAAAACAACTTTATTTTGCTACAGCAACATTCAAAGTAAAAAATGATATTTTTAGAAATCATTATGACCTCTATTTCATTGCTGAAAAACATGAGAGTGGCTTTATGCAGTGTCAGGGATTTTACACAAAAAGTGAACGAGAGAGAGAGAGAGAGAGGGAGAGAGGGAGAGAGGGAGAGAGAGGGAGGGAGGAGACTCAGCCGCTGCACTAGACAGGTACCTGTTTTTAAAGAGACACGTGCAGTCTAAACATAACCTCACATTAATCTTCCACCAGAGTCCAGCCTGTCTGCCTCTCCACTGGGCGATTACACCTCTCGAGCTCAGCGGCCTCCTCGTTATAAATAATGCTCTTTATTATGAATTTGTTTGAGCCCTGTTGCCATAGCGAGAGTTCCCACGTTATATACAGCCAGCTGTTTTAAATTAAATCTCTCTTAACAACAATTTAATTTTATGCTTTTATGTTGGAGGCCATAGCAGAAGCTAGCTGGGTTGCTAAACCCCATGTGGATGGCCACTAAAAACCTGGGTGAGAAGAAGACAAACCTTACCCCCTCCTTCCTCACCAACATTAATGAATTGTTTTGCCTGTAAATTAATTCTTTGCAGTTAGTTGACCAGTTTGACTGTTTTTCGACAAAGGAATGGTCACTTTTATTACTGATATACAGTATATTGAAATTCATAATTACCTTGTTCATGTTCAAAGAAAAATCTTAACAAACATGCTTAATGAAGAAAAAATAAAATACACCACATCAATTAACCATCCACGTTCTTTTCCTTCTTACCAACAAAGATATCTTTCATTACCTGTAAACCAAAGAGTCAGCAACCTCACCAAGATGGAGATGGCCTGATAGTCAGTGGCAGCCATCACTGTAAGGTCACCAGCAACAGCCCTGAAAGCATTTCTCCCAAAGGTTCATTATTACTGCAAAGCCAGATAATGATGGGAAATGAGCCACAGAGGGAAGCCCGTTGGAGATTTATTTGACCCCAACAGTACAAGAATGCATGTTTGCCAAGCCTATGTTGCTTTAAGATTCCCTTTGGAATATACTATTTACATCGTTGAGATATTTGTAAGAAAGGAATGCTTTTGAACAATACTGCTTCTTTTATTCGAAGATACAGTATTTCTCACTATCTTTCCCCATCTTAAAAGCAGGGTCACTGTAAACATCTGGCATTCATAGAATGTAAGGAGACTAGTCCAGGAGTGATTGCTATAAATCCATTGGGCAAATGACTCAAAGAAACCAGGCACCTGACTCGAGGGGAAATGCTCAGCTGCATTTTCAGGGAGAAAGACACACCATCAGAGGAGACCTGTGATTTCAAAAGGAACCAGTGCCACTATAATTAGTCATTCTTCTGCTGAGTACAAGAGGGTCTCGACCTCCTCATGTTTTCAGGAATGGAAAAAAACGCATGCATGACAAATTAATGCAGTGCATCAATAGCGGGTGAGGTACCTGAAACTGCAGGTCAAAGACTGAAATCAGGGAGACTCCGTAAGGGACATGGGCAGCTGCAGAGTCCTGATTCCACAGTTGAAATTGCAACTAATGTCTGCCTCAACTTCTTAGTAATAAAACACTAACTCTCCATTTCTTTTTATTCATGCAATAATATTTTCAGAGGCATTTCTCATTTTAATTGTTAAATAAAAATTTGCTTCCACTCATTTTTGTCAGAGTACATTCTTAAAATTCAAATTAGATCCCTGACATCTTCGTTTACCCTTTGGATTCACCAACTATAAAGTGAAAGCTAGGGGTCAGATGCACATGTATCCAGACTAGAATTTGGCAATGGATGTTATCCCTTGAGAAATGAGGTGTCAATTTACTGGCAAGAGGGCTTTGGAACTAAATCCAGTCAGACTCCCCTCTGGGCCCAATACCTGCTCTATAAGCAGATTTTCTAATTGAGGCTGATCTCTCTCTCCTGCTCTGCCTTTCTACAGTAGAATCCATGGGCAGGCCTGGCCTGATCACAAGCTACCATCTGCAAGCTGTGCTGTTGGACATTGTAACCCATGATTGAGAGGGTCACTTCAATGAAATTTCAAGTTAAAGAGAGCAAACCTTTGACTACTGTGGGCTTATAATAGAGAAAATAGGTTCACTGTTTGACTGGGTACACCAGCACAGTGTATACTCCTACTGAAAGAGTTTAACAATCATATGAGAGAATGATGGAGATACCTGGAGTCCATATCACCTGATGAGCTGGAAGGGATTGACAAAGAGGAATGACTTGCCTAATCTGAAGTCAACTTTCAACTGCAATTGCATTTGTTTTGGATGATAATTATAAGTTTACCTGAGAGGACATAGGGCCAAAAATCAATGATCAATTTTGTAGTTGTGTCAACTAATCTAAGGCCATATGTTCTAG
Organism: Erpetoichthys calabaricus; assembly: GCF_900747795.2. Classification (NCBI taxonomy): domain Eukaryota; kingdom Metazoa; phylum Chordata; class Cladistia; order Polypteriformes; family Polypteridae; genus Erpetoichthys; species Erpetoichthys calabaricus. The sequence continues at coordinate 46,927,540 of NC_041407.2, forward strand.
ACATTCAAGAAATGTGCTGATCTATTCACTACATTAATTTCAGCCAACACAGGTGGCCAAAGCATTGACTGGACAGACATGGAGTATCAAACCGTGAATAAAATTTTCCTAGGAATGCCAACACGATGGTATCCAGGCTGCTATCAACAATAGGGGGTACCTCTAAAAGCTGCTGCACACACCTTACTTGGAGAAGTTAGTGCTGAATGTGTTTCTTATGGATTGTGTCCATTTCAGGATTGTTTTGAAACTCCATCTTGGTAAGTCTACAGAGGATGACATTTGCATGGAAAAACTAAAAACAAGTCATACAGGAGGGGTGTCCAGTTTATTATGCCACTGAGTTACTGTAAGACATGAGATCCATATTGACTGACTTGGGTGGTAATCTAAAATTTTAAAAACTGTGACATGAAAGTGTCCAGTAGTGACAAGCCTACCTGGAACACCTTCATCATGGTGTTTGAACTCCAGTCTCATACAGAATAAACGATGCAGAAACTCCTTTTCTTTGCACATAAATTTAACAGGGCATGGGTATTTGAAAGTCTTGAGTACCCCGTGGTGTTTTATGGGACATGATTTAAAATATTATGCTTGGTAGCCACTGGTGCTGCTTTTTATGGCCTAGTATTTGTATAGGGAGTACTCTGTTCTCATTTTTAGAGTGAGTGAAACAAAAATTTAATGTGAGAGTATGAGTTCACAAGGATACTGAGAGGAGACCCAAGGTATGATGGAAGCTTTGCATTTCACTGCTCAGACAGAAATCTGGGAAGAACTTCACTCATATTGTGATACTATTACTTAGATTTTTTTAATATAAATGTGGGAGATATAACCTGCTGCTACTGACCCCTTCCCTTGTCAGTTCCCTTGCTGTTTTTTTTTTCTGTCTATCCTGTTATGGCCCTTTGCATCACTTTCACAAATAGAGGCTGATAATATTAGACATCACTGGTTACTGACACAGCACCAGATCATCACATTGGTATCATTTGTACAACAATATGCAACATATCAATTATTATGGGCTCTGCAATGGACTGCAATCCCTCCATGGCTTTTTCCGGTCTTGTGCCTTGTGCTGCAGAGACAGACTCTGGCCTGCCATGACCTTTTTACATTATACATTTATGATATGCTTGAGAGTGGTGTAAGAGTCAGCTATTGATGTTTAGAGTATATCAAGCTAACCTGTGTCATTGTGTATCACTGTAAAAAATGTGTTTGTAAAAAATGGTTTAAACTCTTAAATTGACTGATCTCACAATATTTATTGAACAAATGAAACATGCCCTATTAGGAAAAATAAATAATGATTTGTGTCCAGACCCTGAGTTTTAATTCCATTCCTGGGGCCTCATGTATAACGCCGTGCGTAGAACTCACACTATAACATGGCGTAAGCACAAAAGCAGGATTGTGCGTACGCACAGAAAAATCCAGATGCAGGAATCTGTGCGCACGCAAAATTTCACGTTCTTCCACTACATAAATCCCGATCATCGTGAAAAGTAACGCACGTGCACGCGCCTTCTGTCCCGTCCCAACTCCTCCCAGAATTACGCCTCTTTGAATATGCAAATCAATATAAATAGCCTTCTGTGAAAAGACAATGGGAAAAGCACAGGGGAAAATATAAGAATTTCAGCGAATACCAAGTGGAGGCAAAGGAAAAACGTACTATTTGTTGGTTTAAACAGTGGTATAATCAACAAAAGAAAGTTGATCGAGTGACAGAGTGTCGGAGAAACTCGAAAGATCGAGTTCACAAAGTCGCACAGTACCCGAAATAAAAAAGAAATCACATATCAAAGTCGCCGTGAAAAGGCAACTCGCAGCGGACCGTCTGAGTGTCATATGAAAGCTTATTAGGGTACAGACAAAAAAATAGGCACACAGTGGGAAAAAAGCACGAAATGTCAACTTTAATCTCAAAATTTCCACTTTAATCATGTAGTTTATTTTGCCATTAAAGTAGAACATCATAAACTTCATCTTAAAGTTGTTTATTTTACTAGTTTCTCAAGTAGCACGTTAAATGCTTTGTTCTGTATTTGATCTTCTATGTGCTCTATGTGTGTGAATCGCTACGTGCTTCCGTTCTTTCTCTTTCTCCAACAGGACACAGAATCCATTACATTCGAGATATTACAGCTCTCTGAATAATTAAAATACTGAGATGTATACGTGATATAATTTTCATGATGATAGCAATGAAAGCATGTTATTAAACATGGGAACACGGTGGCGCAGTGATTGTTCATATCTCACGCAAGAGGCTTGCTGCGCCATGTGCGACCTTCGATGAAATAATTTATTACAGAAGTACTGTCTCTTTCAAACGTACTTTTCTTTCTCCAAATACCCAATTGCCACACAATCAGCTCTGTAATAGACGTTAAGCCATCTGTAAGCTTAGAATGCCGATTCTTCAAAACTTTTAAGGAACATTGAAATATCTTTGTAGTACATGTTTAATTATTCTATCCGTCTATCCTTCCAGTGTCACGTCAGCACCAGCAATAATACAGCGCAAGGCAGGAGCTATCCGTGAACCAGCTATACGCTGCGGCACCGTGTCCTCACATGTTTAATTATTAACAATGCAGATTATTTAAATGAAGTTAAAGTTTTATCTGTATACTATAAGCAACATATTTTGCTGCATTTCATCTTAAAAATGATATTGTCATCATACGCGCTTTATAAAGTAGCGCAGGTTGTGCAATATTATAACTGTAGGGTAAGTTTACAGTGAGGTAATTGTACTTATAAGTACAAACAGTTCTGCAAGGAGCACTTGATGGACTGATCGAGTGCGTTTATAGTTCTTGGGATGAAACTGTTTCTGAAACGCAAGATCCGTACAGGAAAGGCTTTGACGCGTTTTGCCATGTCTGAGGTAGTGTGTACTTGAAACTGTATACCGATAATTCTCTTTCCAATTAGCTGCTGCTGTGATTCCCCACTCAGATACAGTAATATAAATACTCTGAGTGGTGCAGTGAGAGTAATATGGAAAAAGATGATCCGCAGTGGCAACCCTTAACGGGACCAGCAAAAAGAAGAATAAGATGCAGTGAGCATAACAACGCTAAAGCAGTTATGGTATTTGGAATACTATGGCTATTCCCTGGACCATTATATTGCTGCAGGTTAATTACAATCAGATGCATTACACTAATAAACAATATGCAGTTAATTTCAGTGTATTTATAAAGCCGCGTCAGGGATGTGGAGCTAAGAAAGAAAGGGTGATCACACAGGAACAGTAGCACTGCTTTGATGCTGGGTGCCGCCAGTCTGCAAAACCGAGCAGAGAAATTGCGTACGCCAAGGTATGAGTTACCATGGAAATGTGCGTGGCTTTACGCCAAGTTTAGGTTTTATACATCGCGATTTGAGCGTGGAAACATTCGTACGCAACATTTCTGTGCGTACGCACCTTTTATACATGAGGCCCCTGGATATGGTTCATAAATACATGGGTTTTCATTGTCCATTGCCAAAGATGTGCTGGTTAAGTTGACTGGTGATTTCAAATTGCTCACATGTGAGTCTGGGTGTGTGTGTGAGTGGACCCTACAAAGGGCTGTTGCCATGTCCAGAGATTTTCTTATGATCCAGGAATTGAATTAGGGAGATTTGAGAATGTTAGTTTTTAATATATGTATATATATATATATATATATATATACTGTATATATATACTGTATATATATATATATATATATATATATATATATATATATATATATACTGTATATATATACTGTATATATATATATATATATATATATATATATATATATATATACAGTATATATATACTGTATATATATATATATATATATATATATATATATATATATATATATATATATATATATATATATATATATATATACCTTGTAAGGCTGTGCTCCCGAAAATAAAAAAAAAAAAAAACCTGGGCTCCTAGAAACTATTGAAATCATCAGAAAATCATTTAAATCATTTAAATCGGCTGTTTCATTTTGCCGATGTGCTTGCCTCACTTGTGCATTAGCGTTTGCGAGTCGCTTTCTTTCAGCTTCATGCTGTAGCCTTGTACTTTGTTCTTCTTCTGACTTGTTAACTTGGGGCTGCCTTGTCGGCTCTTTGAGCTTCATGCTGTAGCTTCGCACTTCCGGGCCGTACAGACAGACACACACACTTCCACGCGTAGATGTTTATATATAAGATATATATGTATATGCGTACACTAATTTTTTGTGTAATATAAAAACACTGGGCGGCACGGTGGCGCAGTGGGTAGCGCTGCTGCCTCGCAGTTGAGAGATCTGGGGACCTGGGTTCGCTTCCCGGGTCCTCCCTGCGTGGAGTTTGCATGTTCTCCCCGTGTCTGCGTGGGTTTCCTCCGGGCGCTCCGGTTTCCTCCCACAGTCCAAAGACATGCAGGTTAGGTGGATTGGCGATTCTAAATTGGCCCTAGTGTATGCTTGGTGTGTGAGTGTGTTTGTGTGTGTCCTGCGGTGGGTTGGCACCCTGCCCAGGATTGGTTCCTGCCTTGTGCCCTGTGTTGGCTGGGATTGGCTCCAGCAGACCCCCATGACCCTGTGTTCGGATTCAGCGGGTTGGAAGATGGATGGATGGTTGGATAAAAACACTGGAATCACTGTCACTTTTAAAACTGCTATGCATATGGTGAATGAGTCTGACTATGTCCCTTTAAAAGGTAGACACATATTTGTACCGCCAGCATTAGCACTAGTCCAGCTCACTGTGTTCAATGGAAAACTTATTCTTTGTGTTACTCACTTTATTCATTCAGTTCAGGTTCATGTTGGGTCAAAGCCTATTCTGTAAATACTGAGTACATGCCAGATCACTTCAAAGGATGTTAAAAGATTATTACATAAGTTGAAACTAAAAGTCCATGTCACCTGATAAGCTAAGTGATCATTTAATGACATCTCATGAATACTGTACATAATTTTTCATCCATAAATCCATTCATCTACCGATTTATTTTAGAGATAATATTTTCAACTGGCTTTTAAATGTTGTTGAATTTTAAACAAATATACATATAGAAAACAACACCTAATTCATACAAAAAATGACATGTTGTCAAATGGGAGCCCCAATTTTATGTGTGTTCATATACAAAGTTAAAAGACCAACGACATGGCTCCCGGTGAACTGATTTTGTTGAAATTTGCCTCACTTGTTCTTCAAGAAAATTTGTTGAGTGTGGCTCAGTTCTCAATGAAATATCACAACTACAGTCTAAAGTACATATCAGAATCTGCCACTGAAAACCATTGGCAAATTTATATACTCTTAAAAGAGTCTTAAAACAAAAAATTCGGTGTGGCTTCAACTTTCAAATAGTTTACTGGTTTCATTTTACTTTGAGAGTGGTTACTTCAGCCTGTATATTTCTTATATTTTTTACTTTAATTTATTCAACAGCTGCTCCTAACAGCTGAACAGTGAAACACACAGTCGTGCACACTGAAGCAAGCACAACTCGCTGCAGGACATGGGATGGGGTGGTGTCAAAATTGGGAGGGGCTGGATGACCTCAAAATGCCAGATATGAAAGGTATGACGTTAGATGTGTATTCATTTATTCAGTTTGCTAAAAACCATATACTTTATTTATTAAATATGGTAGTAATGACATTATGTATTTATCTGTCATTGTATCGTTCTCTTATTGTACCGCAATACTGCCTCCACCCCTTCTCACATTAGACTCTGCAGCTGTGTGGCATCTGCACAAACCTCAGTCACGGCAGCTCACATCTTCTGCTCCTTGAAATCAAAGTTGTGTTACATGATATTTATGTTCATAAATGAAAAGATAAAAGAAACTTAACTTACTGTATATAAAAATATATTGAAGATGGCTCAGTAGCACTTTATGCTAGTGTGACTAAACATGAACTCAGTATTTGCATTCCAACAAAAACAACCTCAATGCTGTTTTAACTGACAATTATAGTGATTCAAAATTTTTTCTGAAACTGTAATTAATTATTAAAGTGTCACAATGATCCACTGTCCATCAGGTTCAGATGTAGTGAACAATTTTAGCTAAGACAGATTAGTTACTTCTTTGAGAAATATTGTATTTAAGGAATTTAAACTACAATTAGCCGCAGACCCTCCACATCCAAGAACAACGTACAATAGCACATGAACATCACTTGAGTTGAATTCTACTCTCTGTGAAAGCAGTTTAAGCCACATGATATCTTAAAATGGTATAAAAACATGTTTATGTACACTACTAATACTTATAATTGCATTCTATTATCACTATAATTTTTGAATATGACAATTACAAAAACATGTAATGGACAAAATTATGATGACAAACTCTTTGTTGAAGTGATTAAAACATTTAAAAATACTCTAGCTTTCAAACCAGTTAACCAAGTCTCCAAATGAATCTGAAAATTACAGCAGGCAAACATTGTCTTACTTGTTCAATAACTCCAACAAAGAACATAAAAACGTTCACGTCTATATCCCAGTGCACAGTACACAATTCACTTCTGATGTCAACTCTTTGTTACCGTGACAAACATTTTAACGTAACATCATTTGGCATTTCTCAAGTTCGCCATGTCTCAGTGACCCAAATAATGACCAGTTCATGGTTGTCATTATATTTTTCAGACAATCTGTTGATTGTTAGACCACTGAATGGATGTTAAACTATAAATCACTGGGTACCTACTGGGCCTACTGGAAGGCTTGGGAGGTTCGTTTATTGGCACGTACATGACACAGAAGAATGTTTGCATGCATTAAAAGTGATTAAGTGAAAAACAAAGCACTGAAACATTTGAGTATTGTTACTAGTATGAGTTAGATCACTGAATTATTTAAAATTTATGGAGAAGCCTTAACACAGCCAAAAACTGAGAAAATGCATCACATTTAAGAAAAATATTATGGATCCAGCAGTGTGGGTTTGGATTCCATGTTCCATTGATTTCTTTGAGGAGTCTGAGTCCACTCCAATTTTCTGACCATCACAGTGTTACAGAGGTTAAGCACTGGTACTGTGCAGGTCCTGACTTCTTGGTTTGAAACCCATACCTGATCAGTGTTTCTGTGTAGTGCCCACATTTTCTGTGTCTATTGGCTTTTTTTTTTTCTCTCAGGTACTTATATTTTCATCCCACATCCCCAAAGATGTGCACATTAGTTTCACAATGAATTTAAATTGAGGCCATGTGAACAGAGGTGTGCATGCCTGGGTCTTTCAAAGGACTGGTATCCCACCCAGGGATGGGTCTGCCTTGAATGAAGTGTTGCTGAGATGGAGTCCAGCACCTCTGCAAGCCTAAACTGGAGTCCACAATTTTTGAGAATGTGATGCTAACGTTTACGCGTTTATCAAAAGCAAAAGCTAAAACACTGGACTTTGTGTCACTCAAACCTACAAGTATTCCATGAATGTAAAGAAAGGTATCGTGAAAAGGAGCTATATAAAATAAACCTTGCTTAATTTTACAATAGTAACATTACTGCACTCCTTTATAATAAAATGTCTGCTTAAAGCTCAATGGGTAAAGCATTAACCCTGAAGCAACATTAATGTCAAAGCCTTTGCAAAACAAAAGCTTTATAAAGAGCATGTCACTGGTTGAATCTAAAAGTTGTGTTTTATGCATTTGATGTTTGTAAAGTTGCCATTTTGTTTTGTCCTGGTAAAATAGTTCTTTCAGCATACACAGAATAATAATAAAAATAATAAGACTGTGCATAAGTGCTGTTCTCAAATATTAAATTGCTCATCGATAACTTAAACATTGCAATAGGCTGGTCCATTCATGAGACTGATGAATGTAGGTAACGAAAAAAACAAAGTGACCGTTCTACCCAAACTTATCAACCATTAATTAATATGCTTACACGTCTCAGCTCCCAAAACATCTAAAAAGATATTGCAACATTTCCAGGCATTCAAGAAAGAAAAAGATCTTTAAGCTCAATAAAATTAATTTTAAAAATGAAAGTGAAGCCAAGAGCATAATGGCAGTTGATGTGCTCCACCTTCAGAAGTCCGCCAAAGATTGGCACCCTAGCCTAGAACATTGTTGCACAATTCATGCAAAGTCACACTGAGAATTCTCTGCTGAAGTTCAATTCTTTGGCCTGTGACTCTCGATGGCCAGGCAGCTCCCACTTTCATTATCAAACCCAGACTTGACTGCCCTCCTCCTACACAAGCTGCTATTCTGTGGTTGACTGTTGTTCCCAGCCCACCACCATGATGGGTCCTGAGCTCCTCCATATGTGCAGCATAATTCTGACAACCCCATAAGTAAGGTAGTCAGCAAATGAAGAGGAAGCTAGCTGATGTCATTTCTGGGTGCTTTGGTCCCTCAAAGAGCACTCCTCTGCTCATTCCTTAATATGTCAGTGGTTGGAACAGTAGGTCAGTCTGGTAAATCATAAGGGCGAGTTTCATGAATAATCCAGGGAAGCATTTTTCAGGAAAAGCACTTTTGAAAGGCAACATGAATGAAGGTCTGGTTTTACAATGGAAGTACCAGCATCATTGTGTTGCCACAGTTTAGTGCCTGATAAATAAAGCAAACTGTACACAATGCCCATTATTGCAGGTAGCAGAAATGTGAGGTATCAAAATGTGAACGCAAGAGAGGTATGCAGGGAAAAGGGACAGCACCTTGAATGAGACATTGGCATGTTAGTTCTTAGTTAACTGCAAGCATCCTTCACTTTCTGTGATTGGTGATTTTTGCAAAATCCATGTTTTGTAGGCAAAAACAACGGCTACAGAAATCTTGAGTCCCCAGCCTCATTTATCACTGTTTCCCTCCCTCTGTTGGGAGAACCAAAGTTACAACCAAGCTGCCTGCCAGGGAGCTCCAGTTACAGCGAACACCCAACCGGATGGGACGGGATGAACTCATGTGCAAAATAAACTTCCTTCTCACCTCACAATATCCTGTGAAAGCTTGCCAGAGCCATACAGAGAGCTCATCAGTCAAAGTCTCATACAGAGCTAACCTGCTGGAGTGGAGGTGTCCGGAGACGTGCCAGGCTGTACGTGGACACCTTGCTTATTCAGCCTATATTGTGAATGAAGGAGGAACTCATGGTGTCTTCTAAGAAATAACTAGACACATCTCTAACATCAATAATATCTAGCCCAATGAGTGTCATGCTTTGTGTTTAATTCAAAAAATCTGATTCTTAACAGAGTAGTGCTAAGTAGCATTCTGGGAACAGTTAAACCTCAAAGTGGTCTTAAAATGTTACTGGAACCCAAAGGAAGTTCAGTTTTACTCAATGGATCACTATTGGAAAGTCTGACCTTTTTTTTATAAGTTTCAGATTCAAAATCTTCAAATGCTGACCATACATGTAAAGCACTGGCCCAGGTCATTCATTAGTTGTGTTACATCACTTTATCCTTGCACATGGGCGCATCTGATGAAGACTACACGGAAAAAATGTATGTACCCAGCCATAATTTTTTGTCAGTGTGTAAGTAATTTTTACCCACTTTTTCCAAATGTGTAACACTGAAAACTCCCATAAATCTTACCGCCTTTACAGCAGTGCACAATGGAACCTCAGTGCCAGTTTGAGCCTGAAGCTCCCGTTTCAAAGTAAATGTCCATGACTGTGAGGTGCAAGCTCAGGAGCAACATTCGGTGTCTGACAAGCTCCTCCACCCAAAGCTCTGGTCGCCAAACTCAGTCCGCCTTAAAAGCTTTCAGTAAACGGTAATGGGGTCGCATGACGGACAACCGGGAGGGCATCCTGACGCTTCAAGGTCGCGTCTGAAAGCACAAGAGTGTGCGGTTAACTGCGGGGAGAGGGAGAGAGAGAGAGAGAGAGAGAGAGGGGGGGGGGGGGGGGGGGGGGGGGGGGGGGAGGGGGTTGAGGGGTCTAACAACAAAAACTGTCCACTATGCACTTCGGAGCAAGCTTCCCAATCCCGCCATGGAGTGGCTGACCCCTGCCTGCGAGTCTTTGCGATGAGTGATGAAGCGGCGAGAGCAATCAACCAGTCTTTATTTTATATAGCGCCATTAGCAGCTTGCGTCACCAGGAGGCGCTTCACCGAATAAATCAGGTTATCGGTGCGGCCGCTGCGTGTTCAGGGAATAGCGGCACTGAGCACTTTTCTTTTTCATTCCTTTCGTAGTACTCGGCTAATTAGACAGAGAGCTGAGTGCAATGGATCAGAGATGACACGCTCCTGCTGATTGTCGCGCAATCGCAGCCCGTACAAAACACTCTGTTCAGCTTTATAATTTGCACTTTCGATCAATGTGAAAATGTACTTTTCAGCGTGACAGACGGAATGTTTGCAGGCTGCTTTTTTATTTGCTTTGGGTTGCTTTTTATACACTTGCCGCCTGGTTTGTTTTACTTACACCGCAAAATAAATGAATAAATAAATAAATAAATGCGACTTTAAATACCAAGACGTTTCTCTCTACGACTCACAACTGATCAGAGGGTTACATTGCACCAGTGTTCCGAGTCCAGATGGTTCAGCACTGGAAATGCATTACATTTACCCAGTAGGCAGGGTCTAACACATGCAGATGTAGCCAGCTAACTACAATCCAACTTACCTTCGTAAAGCGCCTTCCAAATTAGGACATGTCCAAGGTGCTTTACGGTCGAAAGAGCGGTATTATTCAAAACTATAAATGTCAGGACCCTTGGGAGTGAGCAATATAACAATATGGATCTTTCCTATTTACGCTTGGTATGGTGAGGGTTAAAAAAACTTTCACTAGATAACACATTAGCCGACATATTACGATAACCACCCAACGCTCAATCCCCAGCGCAACATCTTTAAACCTCTGTGCCTCCAGAAAAGAAGAGATTGTAGGTTATCTTGTCTAGTTTTAGTTCATCCAGCCAAGTTAAAAAGTCCAACTCCTGCCTCATCCTTTCAGGCCAGCCCGAGTAAGACAGGTGTCACCGGCAACTCACCAAGTATCTCAACTCTCCATCTTTTATAAGGACCCCAGCGCATTGCTGATTTAACGCAAGTACAACTAGTGTGCGATTAACAAAACGCGCGTAAACTGGAAAAGCAAAGCAATTAAATGGCTCAGCGTGTCGATTCGCTTCAAATGCCTACGACGTGATGGTGCACAAAGCAGCATGCGTCGGCTTCTGCGATTGGAGCTCATTAAAATGACAAATGTAGAACAGAGTGACTGTAAAGCAGCCTTCCGAACGTCAGTGATTCTAGTAAGAATCAGGGGGGTTCCTAGAAAATCGTCAATGGGCATGTAAAAAATAAAAATGAGAGAAACTGTTAAGCGGTCGTGTATGGCAGGGTTGGAGTGTCCTTGGAAGATTTGGAGGTCTACGATACAAACCGGCAGCCTATACATTACTTCATATCGTGCAGGGTTACTGACGAGAGGTTTTTAGAAGGCGGGCAAAATAAATAAAAAATAACGTTTTTCTGTTCGTATGAAAGATCTGGATTGCTCCAAATGATTTGGTCAAAAAGTAATCAGAAATCTCATAAGAGCCGTGTCAAAATAAAATGCTCCGTACTATACAAATCTATTTTTGATGGGTTTCCAGAATGAAGGGTGGCACCCGCGTGGCACTAGACTGTGTACAACTGAGTGTCGAGCAATCATTAGGGAAGTGGGTGGTATTGAGGGTCTAACGTCAGAAAACAAAACGTTGTGTTACCATCTGTCGATTTTCAAGACTTTTTAAATAGGCCTTTAGCGCGTAAGACATAGCTGATAATGAAGCCCCGTAGTACACGGAGAGGCTCAATCATATTTAATGATAAGCTCAAAGAACCATATCCGCCGAGTGGCACAAGGCACAGTTTAACACAATGGGTGCATAAAGTTCTCTATAGGCCAAGTGAGGCTACGGCTGATCCGACGTTGAGAGGGGTTTTCAGGTTACCCCCGCAAACCAAATGTGCACATAATTTTCAAGGTTCATTGCGCTGCCCTTATACAAAGCAGCTCAAATCACCCATAACGTCGTTTACATTATAAACTCATGAAGTGGCAACAGGCAAAGGACAGCGCAATAGCACCGATCAATTTGAATGACAATCTGCATACGTTTGCGGTTCACTCTTCAAGCTGGAGACAGTTTACGTTAGTCGTGTTTCTTGTTTCTTCCCGCAGGGACTGTATAAATCTAACGTGTCAAAATGTTCGGTTGAAGGTACCGTAAAGGGAAAACACAAACATAAAATAAAATACGTCCGCAGACGTTCATGCACGACGAAAAATCTGAAAATAACCTAACAAAGCGCGAAGTAAGTACGTTACATGCGTTAGTTACAGACAAACGCAGGAGCACTTTTGGATGATCCGCTAAATTCCCAGGTTTTGACTGTACAAGTTAATGAAGATTGTTAGCTATTCTGCAGACTAGCCTTACGCCAGTGGACCCGCCTGAGAAGGACCCTTTCACTTTTGATCGCTTTCGAACACAGCGGCCGTGCTCTTTGAGTGCGAGTTCACTGGGCAGACCAGTTGTCCCGTCCCAAGACTCGAGATTAATATGTCTGTAGCAAATATTTAAAGCAGCCGAGGCCAGACAAGCACAGGTTACACTGATTATTTAGAAGTGTTGCACTGAATTACATACATGAAGCAGGAACAAAGCGAATCCATGTTCAAGATAAAGACAAGCACTACAGCGGAGTATAAGCTATTATTATCGGAATGAGTGGCCCTTAAAGTGGAGCCCTTATCTCGGGCGTCTGTTGACAAGCTTTGAAGGCCGGAGCTCTGCTCATTTGTAAGACAAACATTCATCGTGTTCAGTGTCCCGTTGTCCTACTTATATTTACGGAGGAGTGTGGGTGGAGAATGGATGACAAGTTAAAAACATTTACTTGTATTTAAGACTTTTAACAATTGAATTGCAACTGCCCCGTACATCTCTCTATAAACTCTATAAAATACGTGCTATTCTGGGGACACAAGCTTTTCCCTAAGTATTCCAGGTAACAATGAACAGGCACCGAATGCAAAGCTATGCATCGATATTTCATTATTTTGTTTTTAACATTAGAAAGCCTTGTGGAACTAAGCCAGCTATTCAATTGATACGCAAGATTAAGTCGCAAAAAAATCTTTTTTTACACATAAAAAGAGTTGCTGATCAATTTGTGAGAAAAAATGTTTCACATAGAATACACCGGAAGAAAGAGGAAACACCCAACTCATTCTCCCACATTTAACCTGAGGTATACCTACTTCAGTTCTCAAAAAAAGGCCCGTGCGTTAATCGTCAGCTCTGGACTGAAAACTCTTTAATCTTCACACTCACACACTGGGCCAACTACAGTCGTCAAATGAGAAGGAAAACACCAGTACAGTTTGGAAAATCCAGGCGGACATGGAGAGGGTGCTCAGACTCCACACTGCCGGCTCCAAAAACTGTGAGGTAGCAGTACTAACTATGCGGCCAATGCACTGCCCAACAAAATCACGGATTATCAGACTTGATGAGACCTTTCCAACGATTTCGTTTTAACTTCTATCGCCACTTGCTGTAATACATTTATGTTCTTAATGTACTATTCCATAAGGCGCATCATTAGTGACTCACTACGAGCATTGCTATGAAATACACTGGCCGCATGTAGGCGGTTATTCTAAATTAAGAAGTGCCCTTTATGCCGCAGTTAAAAGGGATACATGGGAACAAAGAATAGCGTGGATTAATGTGGAAAAATCAAAAGCTCACTGCAAGGAATGGTAATGGAGCGGGAGGTGCCCCTCCTGTCGATCTCCACGCATCTCCCTCATCTGCCTTCAAGCGCCAGAGAGGCTGCGCATCTGTTGATTGTAGCGCAAGTCCTACATGTTTTCACTTTAACTTTTAGCAAAAACCAAACTCTCGTGGAAGTGTAGCTGCTTAGCAACATCCACCCATGCATTGTCACTGCCTCATCCTCCGGTACAACGAGAAGCTTCACACCTGCTTGCTTGCTTGCTTTTCGGATGCACTACAATGCGGCCCCATATTACTTTATATTACAATATATCGTTCGTGGCTCCGTTCTGTCTCTCGTCCGAAACTCTTGTTTGGAAACTTAAAGGTCAGTTGGTGACTCGTCATTCTAAACCAAAATGTGCATGATCTTTGTAATTTTCCTTCTGTGCCACATTCCAAGACATACTCATCAAACTGAGATTGTTCAAACCATCTGGACAACTGATCAATACTGCCTTAACTGACAATACGCATCTGCGTTGTTATCTTAACAACGCTTGCGACTGTGCCTTTGCCAGAATCCAGCACTCCACTGCCAAGAGGATGACTTAAGGCATGTCCGGGGCTTCTGTGGGTAGCCTGTTTCCAAGTGTTGTCTGCAGTGATCTACGTAACAAAGTAAACACAAAGGCTGAGCGCTCCTATATCAAGTAGCTGTCGAGGACCCGACAGACTAGCGCCTTACGAGCTCGTCTCCGTATACTTAACAGCACAAAGCAATTATAACAATAAAATGAAAATGGTCTTGGCTTGGATTCCCCCACAAATAATCAGTATTTTTACATTGTGTATAGCTTATTAGAACAGAATCATTGGCAGTATTAAATTAACTTGTATTGTGCTGAATTAACCCTTAAAGACACATATATACCTGTAGAAAGTTCGATATCATGAAACTTAGGGACTAATTTGTTATTTATACAATTTATTTATCACGCCATATCATAGGAATTAAGGAGAGAGTTTGCTAAAAATACGTTAACCCTCTCTTAATTAAAGAGACATACATCCTCAACAATTGTACTAACAACAAACGTCAACACAAAATAGTGTTTACATCAGATTAAAAAAATAAATTGTGAATTTCTCATCAAATACCAACATGTTCTTCAAGGTGAATAGTGTGAAATGCTAATTTTCAATCATTCATCCTAAATTAATTCAGATATCGATAAGACTTTTATAGGAATCAACCAGTCTTCACCTATTCGCAGCTCCTCCCTTTTTAGTACAATTTAGCTTAAATGAAAGAGTCATAATCTTTAGACTAATGAAAAAAAGCACACTGTGTCACGGAACAGTAATTTCTCTGAAACATTTAATTACAAAGTTACCAGGCACTCAATCACTTTGATCAAAGTAAACGAAAGCTGGCATGTCTGCAGTTTTTGCAGTTTTCCACCTGCATGCGACTCTCTGGTGTATGACAGACACGAGCGACAGCTGGTCCAACTTTAGCGGTGTTTTAGTTTCTAACTTCTTCCCAGTTGTGCAATGAATACTTCAGAATGGTCAGAAAATTGAGAATAACCCAACTTTAAATATGTGGGTCTTAACGGTGTATATATAAACTAAATTCGTTCCGTTTTCGTGATAACAAATAGTTAACAGACAGTCTGTTTGTTGAATCTCTTTTTCATTTATCTGAATTATTTACCGGAACAGAAACTCCGAAAATATGCATGAACGGATATGCAGGAACTGAAACAGATAGATAGATAGATAGATAGATAGATAGATAGATAGATAGATAGATAGATAGATAGATAGATAGATAGATAGATAGATAGAATTCCAAAAGAACAGCTGAGCTGACGAAGCGGAGAAGCGACGACAGCGAATCCCCGCGGGAGTGTGACGAGCGCACGCAGGACATCAGCACGCCCAGTGTATTCGCTTTCAGCCACGTGCTCTGTTAGGGACACATTTTGAATCTCAGCAATCTCTTCACGATCAGGAAGGCTCAAATTTCGCTTATTCACCTACCAATTTTTTTAAACAAAAAAATTACAACATGAAGCTTTTCAGCACGGTATGTCACAGATGATCAAAGCCAGCATTAGACAATTTCATCAACTACGAAGTATATGAAATCCAGTTTTAAATCCAAAGAAACTATAACCATAAGGGTATCATCGATGTCATTTAAATCACATAAAAGAACTGAATCAGATGGAAAATAAAAGAGAATTTCTTGTTATCTTCTTTTACTGTATGGACAATTTATATGTCCTGATTCACAATGTTCCTTTCGGGATTCTTAATTGGACGCATGGATGGAGTTGTTGTTTTAACAAAGACTGAGATAATCAGCCGTTTAAGCCCAGTTGCTTTGGATGCTACTCTGTATACGGGGTAATACCAGTTTGGGAACAAGGGCTTCAAACGCATTTTACCGAACAGTGTGGAACTAAACAAAAGACTACTAAGGAGAGGAAAGGCTAAACTTGGCTGTAAAAAGTAAAGTTTTGATTCACTATAGGATTGTGACTGTGTGCTCACGTGTACTCGGTAAAACTGTCAGCTGATTTCAAAGTTATTAGCCGTTCAGTCAATGTCAGCAGCTGAGGTGTACTTGATATTAATACTGCCACATGACTCGGGCTGCATTGTCTGCCTTGCTTTGATACACTTTGTACCTAACACGCACCTTACTGATTTATGTTCATTCTGCGTGCCTGGAGAGTACCGATTAAACAAATAATGCAGAGTCAAAGACGGTTTTTCAAGACTACCACGTCTAACGGTTAGTAAACACGATGGGCTGCTTAGATTTCGTACCAGATATTTAACTCTTCTGAGCTTACTAGCTTAAATAAAACCCCGCAACTAGCAATCAAACACACGAATACGGAGACAGTTTCATCTTCGGGAGATTAGCAATACAGTTTTTACCCCCACATCCCTGGCGAGGATCCCTTCGGATAACTTACATGAATGCATGGTAGATGAACGCCCAGCCCCGGGGTCGCTCCAGTACGTTGTACAGGCAGTTCTGGATCCTACGGTAGCGTTTACTGGATGCAGAGTTTACAGCCCTTCCTCCAGAGGGCGTAGGTAAAGGGGTCCCAAGCAGACCTGTGCGGGTGTGTTGACCGCGCTCTGGAGAAGACGGCTCGCTTCTTTCTGTATGGACCGCCGTCAACGCCACGAACTCCACTCGCCTGTCGCCGCTGCCTCCAGGAGAGGAGAGCATCCTCGTGCCGCCGTTGTTGGACGAGCTTCCCACCATACCGTTTTAACAAAATTATTGTTTCGATTTTCCTTTCCTTTTTTTACTTCAGGGTCCTATTCAAAGTAGGGTCATTCATTGTCCGATGATGTACGCCTTATTTGCTGTGCTCCAAACACAATGAGGCCATTCCAATGACTGTCGCTCTATAAGTAACTTTCGTCTGTTTTTACAGAATTGTCTGCTTTTTAAAACAGCCCAAATTTCTCGTTCTCGCAGTGCCAGTTTTATAACATAAAAGGAGCACTTTGGCAACCCGAACTACAAACCTTTGTGAGGCGAACTTTTTAGGAAATTCGCTTTCTGAACTTTTTCATTCTCTGGGACATTTTTTCTTTCGACTTTTCCGACTACTTTAATAGTTCATAAAATGTCAGATTCTGGATATACAGGAATTGCACCGATAGAAAATCTGAATCAGACACAAAGAAATGATGACATATCTGTTAATCCTCATATTAATTTAAATCTAAAACACTGTATACACATAAAGTCCGCTGTGTTGCTCAAAACTTTACAGTCGTTTTTATACGGTAGCCCGACTTGCTTAATTCCATTCCCATTTGTTTCTCAATTTGCTTCCATCGTCATCGTCAACGCTGTCTCAGGGGAGCAGTTTTGAAAACACTATTTTTGAGCCTTTAGAAGAAACTTTTCTTGGATGAGCGTTGCTTTTAAGTCGGTCGGGGGATGCCGCTGGGTTCCTGGCAAAGCTTCTGAGATGGGGCCCCTGAAGTCCTCGCCGCTTCTCGTTCAATGGGGATCTGCTTCGCTTCAAGCAGCTATCTGCGATAACAGTTCCTAACAGAGTAAGTTTACATGGCATCAAGCGGCTGGTTAATGTCAGCAAAGTGGAGAGATGGTCCCTGTGGTGGAGGAGCTGACTGGCTCGCTCGCCTCCCCCCAGCTCGCTCGCTCTCTCTCTCTCTCTGTTTCTCTCTCACACACACTCTCTCTCGCTCCATCGCTCGCTCACTCGCTCTCTCTTTCCTTCGGGGATTTGTTCACAAATCACAACCCCCAACTGGCTTGCACCTGCTGTTTGCTTACAACCGTACTTTTTTTTTTAGCTTTATGACTTGATAACCAAGGATCGAGAAGGAGTCGCAGCATCGAAGCGCTTCACACTGGCAAACCACGAGCAGACTGATCCCAAAGAGACCATTTGTTTTTCGGGGGACTTCCACAATAAGGGAGACATGCAGTGCTCCAGAAATGAAAGGTTAATACGCGCCACTTATTTTAATCGGAGATATACTCCTGTGTCATCAATGATGGTTCATCATGTTATGAAAAAGAAAAAAGTTTTTACAGTGCACTGTAACGAACTGCTGTAAAATACCATCTCCAGCCCGTTAATCCAGACCAGCATCTTGCAGACATGGGTGCAATTTGTAATACATTTCTTCATGGTGTACCAAACCATCGCAGAGCCTAACAAACGAATGTAGCTCAGTGATACTAATTAATTTCAAGAATCTAATTTATGGGTTTTTATATTTCAATAAGTTTGCTCCATATTTAATCCCTTAAAATATGTACCAATGCTTTCCTTAAAAAATGTACTGTACAGACGCTTGGGCCAGTGGTGTCGGCTGAAGAAAAAATCAGGATTGAATTTTGAGGAGATTATGGATCACTTGGGGAAGTCAGAAAGGAGAACTTGATATCTGGGTAACACCAGGAAAGCTGGGATCTCTGTTAGCTTCTACAAAATATGCAATTGCCATCGAATTTCCAGTCATTAAGCTAAAATATTTACATAAAATCAATTCATTTTTAATCTGTACAGTTCAGTGAGAGGAGACTGAGCCTATCTTGGCAGTACTACAAGGCAGAAACTGATCCTGGACTGGATGCCAGTCTGTTGTAAAGTATTCTCAGGCACTTACGATGGGTGTGTCTAGAGTTACCAGCTAACCTAATCTGTACATTTTTGGAATGAAAACCAGAGGAGATGCAATCTCCAGTCAGACAATGATAGGTTCAGATTTGAGCTGTTTTCTGAAGTTATAAGGTATTAATGCTAACCACTGCACCACAAACATGATTGCACAGAGAACCAATATATTTCAAATGATAAATTTCTTTAACATTCAGTAATAGTCACTAAGGTTTAATTATATAGCTAAACCAACTGACTTTCATCTGCAAGATTTATCAATTATATTGAGATTATTGGTAAGACTAATGTGACTGATCTAGTCCTCCATGCCCGGAAGCCACATCAGTCAGAGTCAGTGCTGACATTAGATGGGGAATGGCAGTGTTTGTTCCTTATACTTTAAAAAAAATAAATAACTGAAGGGACTGAACTTTCTAATATTCATTTTTTAAACTCATTTATCCAGAGTAGAATCACAAGGATGCTTTAAAGTATTCCAGCAATCATTGGGCACAAGGCAGGAACATTCCCTGCTCAGGCACTAGCCCATCACAGGGCAAACAGACACATTCACACACACACAGGGCAAACTTCAATTCATCAGTCCAACTAACCTGTATGTCTTTGAACTGTGGGAGAAAAGTGGAGCACCCAGAGAAACCCCCTGCAGACAAAGTAAGAACAGGTAAACTCCATGCAGAAAGCACCCTGGACATGAATTCTAGTCTTCTTGATGCGAGGCAGCAATACTGCCACTGAGCCACCCCAATGTAGAACATTTAAGTAAATGGAAATAGCAAATAACAGTCACATAGGACAACATATATAAAAAGGCTTGAACTGAATGCTGTTTGCATGCAAAGATCCAGTGCAGATAAATTCAACATTATAAAATTGCCAATATATTTGCCCATTTCTCTTTCTTTGAATTATAAGAATTGCAGGTCACGTTGAAAAAAAAAAACATTCAAATATGAGAAGTTCACCCAGAAGTCCAAACTCTGCACTCCCAAGACACCCAACAATCCCTGACATTATTAGTATAGGCCTAAGTACCACTTGTTGATGAGGAGAACAATGAGTGCAGAGTTTAGAATGTTGATTAGTTGTGCATTTTGAAATGAGACAATTGATTTTTTACATCATGTAAGTAAACATTTACACCTGCTGGTAGCTGTTTCGATATTGTGTGGTCAGGTAATTCAATATAAGTTAACATGGGAGTACTATGGCTAAGCTAATAGTCTTAAGTCCCAAAGGTTGCTGGTTTAATCCATCCATCCATCCATCCATCCATCCATCCATCCATCCATCCATCCATTCTCTTCCGCTTATCCGAGATTGGGTCGCGGGGGCAGCAGCTTGAGCAGAGATTCCAAGACTTCCCTCTCCCCGGCCACTTCTTCTAGCTCTTCTAGGGGAATTCTGTGGTGTTCCCAGGCCAGCCGAGAGCCATAATTCCTCCAGTGTGTCCTGGATCTTCCCCGGGCCTCCTCCCAGTTAGATGTGCCTGAAACACCTCACCAGGGAGGCATTCAGGAGGCATCCTGATCAGATGCCCGAGCCACCTCATCTGACTCCTCTCGATGTGGAGGAGCAGCAGCTCTACTCTGAGCCCCTCCCAGATGACCGAGCTTCTCACCCTATCTTTAAGGGAAAGCCCAGACACCCTGCGAAGGAAACTCATTTCAGCCGCTTGTATGTGTGATCTCGTTCTTTCGGTCACTACCCATAGCTCATGACCATAGGTGAGGGTAGGAACGTAGATCGACTGGTAAATTGAGAGCTTTGCCTTTCGGCTCAGCTCCTTTTTCACCACGACAGATGGAGGCAGAGTCCACATCACTGTGGATGCTGCACCGATCTGCCTGTTGATCTCCCGCTCTATTCTTCCCTCACTCGTGAACAAGACCCCAAGATACCTGAACTCCTCCACTTGGGGCAGGATCTCGCTCCCAACCCTGAGAGGGCATTCCACTCTTTTTAGGCTGAGGACCATGGTCTCGGATTTGGAGGTGCTGATTCCCATCCCAGCCGCTTCACACTCGGCTGCGAACTGATCCAGAGAGAGCTGAAGATCACGGCCTGACGAAGCAAATAAGACAAAAAGCAGTGACCCAATCCTGAGCCCACCAAACCGGACCCCATCATTGCCCTGGGTGCGCCTAGAAATTCTGTCCATAAAAGTTATGAACAGAATCGGTGACAAAGGGCAACCCTGGCGGAGTCCAACTCCCACAGGAAACGGGTTCGACTTACTTCCGGCAATGCAGAAAGGGGGTCCGGTACCCCATACTCCCGGATCACCCCCCACAGGATTCCCCGAGGGACACGGTCGAACACCTTATCCAAGTCCACAAAAAACATGTAGACTGGTTGGGCAAACTCCCATGCACCCTCCAGGACTCTGCCAAGGGTGTAGAGCTGGTCCACTGTTCCGTGACTAGGACGAAAACCACACTGTTCCTCCTGAATTCCGAGATTCGACTATCTGATGGACCGTTCTCTCCAGGACCCCCGAATAGACTTTTCCAGGGAGGCTGAGGAGTGTGATTCCTCTGTAGTTGGAGCACATCCTCTGGTCCCCCTTCTTAAAGAGGGGGACCACCACCCAAGTCTGCCAATCCAGAGGCACTGTCTCTGATATCCATGCAATGTTGCAGAGGTGTGTCAACCAAGACAGCCCTACAACATCCAGAGCCTTGAGGAACTCTGGGTGTATCTCATCCACCCCTGGGGCCCGGCTAACAAGGAGTTTTTTGACCACCTTGGTGACCTCAGTCCCAGAGATGGGAGAGCCCGCCTCCGAGTCCCCAGGCTCTGCTTCCTCATTGGAAGACATGTTAGTGGGATTGAGGAGGTCTTCAAAGTACTCCTCCCACCGACCCACAGCGTCCCGAGTCAAAGTCAGCAGCGCACCATCCCCACCATATACAGTGTTGACACTGCACTGCTTCCCCCTCCTGAGACGCCAGATGCTGGTTTAATCAACTCTACTAATTCGCTGTAACAGCCTTACCAAGTCACTTGTGCAACATTTGTAAAATTTGAAATAGTTTTGATTCATCTGTGCATTTGGATCTATAAAAAAAAATCTGTTTATTTATGCATTGAAAAGGTCAGATTTACTTAATGTTTCTGAGTAGACTACATCTAATGCATTTGGTCAACTCTCATTTATGCACAGTTGATTTTGCCACATGTCTTGTATTCTGCACTTGTCAGCTGGGCCAAAGCTGTTATGATTTGTTCAATTTCAGATTTTTTTTTTCTCCTAAAACACAATTTTATAGGACAAAAATATATGTGGGGATATGGGTTTTAGAACTTTTCTGTATAGTGTCCTTGTATTATGTCAATGTCAATTTATTTATATAGCACATTGCTTCACAAAGTGGTTTACAATAATGGAATAAAAGAAAAACAAAACAACATAAAAAACATAAATAGAAATAAAATATATGAACATAAAATAAGATACATAATAAATAGAAGTAATGTTATATAATCACAAAGAGAAAGAGAATGCAAGTGAATAGAAATGAGTCTTTAATCTTGTTTTGAACAGTTCAATTTTAGACAACTCCTTTATATGATGAGGTAAAGAGTTCCACAGGCGAGGGACAGCAGCTGCAAAAGCCCTGTCCCCCTTGGTTTTACACTTGGTACGAGGGACAACCAGAGACAGCTGACTAGAAGATCTAAGCACTCTAGATGGCTGGTGTAAAACACACAATTCAGATAAAAAGGCAGGAGCAAGCCCATGTAAAGATTTAAAAACTAGCAGCAAGATTTTAAAATCAATTAGAAAACTGACAGGCAGCCAGTGTAAAGAAGCTAAAATAGGAGAAACAGAGTCATACTTTCTTGCCCCAACCAGAAAGCGAGCGGCAGCATTTTGGACCAACTGTAACCTGTGTATCAGAGATTTGTTAATCCCAGAATACAGCGAGATGCAGTAATCGAGGCGAGAAAAAATAAAAGTGTGAGTAGCTTTCTCAAGATCCCTAGAAGATAAAAAAGGCTTGATCTTACCTAATAGACAAAGTTGGAAAAAGCAACTCTTGACTACAGAATTTACTTGTTTCTCAAAAGAGAGGTTACTATCAAAGGTAACACCAAGATTGCAGACTTGAGGTTTGGAAAAGACAGAGAAAGAGCCGAGAAGTCCAAGACAAATTTGGGCTTTAGCTGATGGACCCACTATAAGCACCTCCGTTTTATTTTGATTTAGATCAAGAAAATTATTAGCCATCCAGGATCTTAGTTCAGACAGACAGTTGTGGAGTTGATTTGTTGCATAGTTGCAGACAGGAATATAAACCTGAGTATCATCAGCATAGTAGTGAAAAGAAATGTTAAATTTCCTAAAAATCGCTCCAATAGGGTGAAGATATATAGAGAATAAAATAGGGCCCAAAATGGATCCCTGAGGAACACCATATTTAAGAGGAGCAGCAGATGAAAAAGAGAAATTTAAAGTCACTGAAAAGTGTCTACCAGTTAAATATGACCTGAACCAGTTAAGAGCAGCCCCTTTAAGCCCAACAAGATGTTCCAAGAGCATCAGCAATATTTCATGGTCAATGGTGTCAAAGGCAGAGGACAGGTCAAGGAGGAGAAGGACTGCCGCATCACCTGAGTCAGTAATAAGAGAGAAGTTGTTGAACACTTTCAGGAGTGCCGTTTCAATACCATGATAATGCCTAAAGCCAGATTGGTAGATCTCAAATAAATTATTGGAGTTAAGGTGAACGACCAATTGATTATAAATAATTCTTTCTAGAATTTTAGCCAGAAATGGTAGTTGGGAAATTAGACGAAAATTGGCTAAAACTCCAGGATCTAATTCTGCCTTTTTTAGACCGAGATGGACTGCAGCATGTTTAAAAAATGAGGGCACAATCCCCAAACTAATAGAATTATTTATAATGGCTAGTAAGGATGGGCCCAACACATCAAAGGCTTCTACTAAAAGGCATCGTGGTACTATACCGAAGGGGCTGGTAGCTGGTTTAAGGGTGTCAATAATTCTTTTTAGCTGTGAAAGTGAGACTAGATCAAAGGATTCTAAGACAATGTCATGATTAACAGTAGGAAGTTTATAGTCAGTTTGAACAATGCCACGGCAGATAGTATCGATTTTGCTGACAAAGAATGCTAGAAACTGGTCACATGAATGAACAATGCTATTTAATCCCATCGCAGAGTGAGGGTGAATGGCCGCATTAATTGAATTAAATAAGAACCTAGGATTCTTTGAATGACGGGATACTAAATCGGCAAAGAAGTCTTGTTTAGATTTTCTTAACTTCAGCCTGGAAATTGAAAAGAGAAGTCCTAAAAATCTGTTTAGAGACAATCAGTCCATCTTTTTTTCAACACTGTTCAGCAGTTCGACAGGCACGGCGCAGTGATCGTGTATTTTTATTTAGCCAGGGAGCAGGTCTTCCCTTATTACTGCGTATCTTGGGCAGAGCAATTGAGTCTAAAACCGTTATAAAATTAAATTTTATGACAGAATCATCGATACCATTATTTTGGTCATGCACATAAAGACTAGAGAAAATGGTTTTAAAATCGGATATAATAGAAGAATTTAAAAAGCGTGAGCAATGTGGGGGACAGCTATTAGTTGGGACATCAACAGTAATATTCAGATCCATCATTATGGAAAAGTGATCAGTGAAAGAAACATCACATAAATCAATATTATTAACTGAAATATCACGAGTAAGAACGAGATCAAGAGTGTGACTGAGAGAGTGAGTTGGCGTATTATTATGCTGTATAAAATCAAATGAGTCCAATAGTGACAAAAAGTCATTGACCAAAGGTTTCGATTAAAAACAAACGTGAATGTTGAAATCACCAACAATAAATACTTTGTCATGGGAGAGGGTGATATCAGCCAGGAGATCAGAGAAACTGAAAAATGTCTCAGAAAATTCAAAAACAGATTAATGTGGATTGTGTAAAACATTTTGTTAACTGGAATGCTAAGAGTCTAGTCTACTAAGCCTCCAGCTGTAACATTACCAAAGTGTATTTATTATGTTCCTCCAAACCTACATAGTAAGTTATTCGATTGGTTTCTGAGGTCTAACCCAGGTAACTCAAAGGAATGCCTCCTAAGTACTTCCAGTAAAACCTGTGAGGCTATTGTTGCATTTTTCAATTAAAAAATTAATGATATTAGAAATAACATAGTATATCTCCCCAACACTAAGGATCCTCCTAAACCCCAGTACTCCATTATAAACAAATTAAACTCTTTCACTAGGATAGATTTACCTGATTTACATAAAATAATTTCTCAACTGAAACTCTCCACCTGCGTCCTTGACCCAATACCAACAAATTTTTTCAAAGAAGTATCAGGCGTGCTAATTGATAATATTCTTGACATAGTAAATTCGTCATTAGATACGGGGGTCTTCCCAGACTGTCTTAAGACTGCTGTAGTTAAACCCCTACTTAAGAAAAATAATCTTGACCCCTCTGCTCTTGAAAAATTTAGACCCATCTCTAACCTGCCTTTCTTAAGTAAAATTCTAGAGAAGGCAGTCATTATGCAGTTAAATGACCACCTCAATAAACATGCTATTCTTGATAAATTTCAGTCAGGTTTTAGAATAAATCACAGCACAGAAACTGCACTCGTTAAAGTAGTAAATGATTTGCGGGTAAATGCAGACAGAGGCCATTTATCTGTTCTCATCCTCCTAGATCTGAGTGCTGCATTTGACAACATTGATCATAATATTCTTAGAAATCGCCTTAGTCAATGGGTGGGCCTCTCTGGCAGTGTCTTAAATTGGTTTGAATCCTACCTGGCAGGGAGAAAATTCTTTGTTAGTTGTGGTAATTACAACTCAAAGACACATGATATCCTATATGGTGTTCCACAAGGCTCTATCCAGGGTCTGCTGCTCTTCTCAATCTACATGCTTCCGTTAGGTCAGATTATCTCAGGGCACAACGTGAGCTACCACAGCTATGCTGATGACACACAGCTGTATTTATCAATAGCACCTAATGACCCCGATTCTCTTGATTCACTAACACAATGTCTTACTTGTATTTCTGAATTGATGAATAGTAACTTTCTCAAGCTAAATAAAGAGAAAACTGAAATCTTAGTGATTGACAATAATGGATACAATGAGGCTATTAAAAATAAACTGGATACATTAGGATTAAAAGTCAAGACGGAGGTAAAAAGCTTAGGGGTAACTGTTGACTGTAATCTGAATTTTAAATCACATATTAATCAGATCACTAGGACAGCATTTTTTCACTTAAGAAACATAGCAAAAGTTAGACCTCTTATATCATTGAAAGATGCTGAGAAATTAGTTCACGCGTTTGTTTTCCGTCGACTAGATTACTGTAACGCAATCCTCTCGGGAATACCCAAAAAAGACATAAATCGTTTGCAACTAGTGCAGAATGCAGCTGCTAGCATCTTAACCAGGAAAAGAAAATCCGAGCACATTTCTCCAGTTTTGATGTCACTACACTGGTTACCTGTGTCATTCAGGATTGACTTTAAAATTCTGCTTATGGTTTATAAAGCCTTAAATAATCTCGCCCCATCTTATATATCGGAATGTCTGACATCTTATATTCCAAATCGTAACCTCAGATCCTCAAATGAGTGTTTCCTTAGAATTCCAAGAGCAAAACTTAAAAGAAGTGGTGAGGCGGCCTTCTGCTGTTATGCACCTAAAATCTGGAATAGCCTACCAATAGGAATTCGCCAGGCTAATACAGTGGAGCACTTCAAAAAACTGCTAAAAACACATTATTTTAACATGGCCTTCTCATAACTTCACTGTAATTTAATCCTGATACTCTGCATATCCAATTCATTATAACAACTATTCATGGTGGCTCTAAAATCTGTACTAACCCCTACTCTCTCTTCTGTTTCTTTTTCCGGTGTCCTTTTGGTGGTGGCTTGCGCCACCACCATCTACTCAAAGCACCGTGATGTTCCAACAGTGATGGATTAAAAGCCAGAAGTCTGCATGACCATCATCATCAAGTCCTTCCGTGAGAACCCTAAATACAAAGAGGACTATTTCATTTATGTTAGGTAGAATGCCCAGAGGGGACTGGGTGGTCTCGTGGCCTGGAACCCCTGCAGATTTTATTTTTTCTCCAGCCGTCCGGAGTTTTGTTTTTGTTTTTTCTGTCCTCCCTGGCCATCGGACCTTACTCTTTTTCTATGTTAACTAATGTTGTCTTATTTTAATTTCTTATTTTGTCTTTTATTTTTCTTTTCTTCATTATGTAAAGCACTTTGAGCTATTTTTTTGTATGAAAATGTGCTATATAAATAAATGTTGTTGTTGTTGTTAATATGTTTGACCACCTGGGATTATCACAAATTCTAGGAAACCTCAAGAGATATTTTAAATGGGAAAATATGCAAAAAGACACCAGGAAATATATTGTTTTTCTGTAGGGCAAAATCCTCTCAGCTTTTCCATGTAGGTTTGTTTCAACCAGTTCTTAGCCTTTCACATTCATGGGAGACGCACTCGATGGGCTTTATCACCAATTTCCCTCCTTCTGATGGCCACTCAACTGTATGGGTAGTTGTCGATCATTTCTCTAAATATGCACATTTCATTTTGCTTAAGAAACTCTCTTTGGCTACTAAATTAGCACAAATCTTTATTTCCAATATATGGCTTTGCCAGCTCTATTATATCAGATCATGGCCATCAGTTTATTTCTAAGTTTTGAAAGGTGTTTTTTGATAATACGGGATGTACAGTAAACTTGACCTCAGGATATTATCCTCAAGCCAATGGGCAAACAGAAAGGGATAATCAAGACCCTAAGAAATTCCTTAGATGTTTAAGCAGCTCATGTCAGTCTAATTGGATTGATTTCCTGCTGTTGGCAGAATTTGTGAGAAACGTTCTTTATCATTCAACAATTATAATGTCTTAGATTAATTGCTTGTATGTTTTTAGTCGTCATGGATCTTCCGTCAGTTTCATCCTCAGTACTTATTGTAGCTAAATATCTTAACTCTTTTGAAGATTAAGTCGCTGCTGGTTTAGTAAATTTGTTGATGGTGGGTTAAATTGCCTCAGAGTATTGCAGACCATGAAAAGAGGTCTGCTCTAGTAAACAAGGCAAAAAATATGTCAACTCATGATATCTGCCAAAGGGTACGTTCCTGTAAACTGGCAATGGGTTATATAGACTCTTTGGTCATCAGAAGGTGAGTGGGACTAGTTTCTTATGGGCTAGCTTTGCTCATCCACTTTAAGATACATTATAAATGTCATGCTTCCTGGTTAAAACATCTAGGTTATAGTCTGTATTATTCTAATAAGACTCCTCCTCCCCAGGTGTCATTGGATGGCTCTGAAGTGGTGAGGCAGCCTTCTGCTGTTATGCACCTAAAATCTGGAATTGCCTGCCAATAGAAATTCGCCAGGCTAATACGGTGGAACACTTTAAAACATTGCTGAAAACACATTACTTTAACATGGCTTTCTCATAGCTTCATTTTAGTTTAATCCTGATGCTCTGTATATTCAATTAATTATCATTATTATTCACGGTGGCTCCAAAATCCGTACTAACCCCTACTCTCTCTTCTATTCTTTTTCCGGTTTTCTGTGGTGGGGATCTGCGCCACCACCATCTAATCAAAGCTCCATGATGTCCCTACATTGATGGATTAAAGGCCAGAAGTCCACATGACCGTCATCATCAAGTCCTTCCATGAGAACCCTGAATACAATGAGGACTGATTGAGGTCATTTATGTTAGGTAGAATGCCTAGAGGGGGCTGGGAGGTCTCATGGCCTGGAACCCCTGCAGATTTTATCTTTTTTTCTCCAGCTATCTGGAGTTTCTTTTTTTTTTTTTGTTTTTTCTGTCCTCCCTGGCCATCGGACCTTACTTTTATTCTATGTTAATTAGTGTTCTCTTATTTTAATTCTTACTTTGTCTTTTTTTCTCTTTCTTCATCATGTAAAGCAATTTGAGCTACATTATTTGTATGAAAATGTGCTATATTAATAATTGTTGTTGTTGTTGATGAATTTCAGATTCAGTTCATTTTAGATTCTCAATCCCGGAATAAAGAGGTCAAGTATGTTGTGCACTGGAAAAAGTATGGCTTGGAGGACCACCCTAGGATCGATTTCAATGACATTAATTCGTCTGATCTACTTTCTAGGTTTCATAAATGGTTCCCTAACAAGCCTGATGGGCATGTTTGGAGAGTGTGTCATAGGCAGGGGGTGCTGTTATGAATAGAGTTTCTTTTGAATTTTTTAAGGCTTTTCTGAGGCTATAAAATCAGTAAGGTGTTGTTTCTGGAGTTCAAGAACTCAGGGAATTTTTTGTGAGGTTATGTTGTTGATTGGGGCCTTCATTTAAAAATGGACTTATATTTAATATGTTTTTGGACACCATTTTTTTAGTCTATTTGGCTGCCTTTTTGTGGTTTCAGTTGTCAAGATGCAGGTCCTGGTATCTAGGATCGTGACCTCAAGGATCATGACATCGAGGTAATTGGTGAGGGTTTAAAAGGTCATCTCAATGGCCGTTTTGTGTCTAAGATTAGATAGATAATGACATACTTTATTTGTTATTTTGCTTACTGGTAATTGAAACAAAGCTCTGCCTTTTGACTCTGATTTTTAATTTATGATTTGGCTCTGACAGTCTCTCTTTTCGATTTTTGGTTTTAACCCTGACTTTGTCATGACTCTGTTCTTTCTCATGTTCCTCTCTCCTATTTTCTGAACTGACTTTCCTTTTTGCAAACAGTACAAAATGTCAGTTATCCAGTCGTTTGCTCACAACATGCATGAACACACACATTTTTTGCTGAAATATTGTCAAATAGATACTTCTGGAAATATCAGCATATGTCATAAATAGGAAATGCATTTCCATAATACTGAGATTTTCAATTGAAGACAGGACTTTTTAAAAAATGAGTAAGGGGCAGAAAGGGGGAGAAGCAGATCTTCAATTCAATATTATGGAAATACATCCTGGTTTTTAACTTGGGCTCAGACATTTGAGTGTTTATCTCCTGGTCCCTACATTTCTTGCGTGGGGCCTGTCGTTTGTTCCATTACTTGACAGAACACTAATTTTTCTTCTGAATAAGGATGCAAAGATCCTGTCTGTCATGAACTGGAGTCAGAATCATAATGAGAATGGGTTTTGAAACCCCAAAAGGCATAACTGAAAGGCCAGGCCTCCTATGCATACCTGGAAAAGGCCTTGCCCTAAGGGGCCTAATCTAAGCTCTACTGGCCTGCCTCAAGCCTTGAAGGTTAAAAGGGAAATTAGGCCTCCAAAATATACCTAAAATGTCCCTAAAATATATCAAAGGCCATACAAGAAGTGGATTACCAATAAAACTTTGGCTTGCACAGATAAGGATAACAAAGAATCTTTATCAATAAAAGGGTTTATTGTGAAAACTTTCAAAACAGCAAAGAAGCTCGCAAGAACAGAAAAGGGGCACTTTGAGTTGCCAAATGGCAATCCAAAGGCAAATAAGTTCCAATACACAAATCCAATAACAAAATCTAATAAACAGACCAAAAAAAAAGAAAAAAACAGAAAAAAACAAAACAGAAATTCAAATAAAAAAACATGGTATTCACTATAACTCCAACAGACTTTAAAGCATTATGTCTGAGCTCTCCTCTGGCTTTGACCTAAATAGCCAGAATAAGGGCTAAGACATGGTGAGGTCATGGTGGCCCCACCTCTTGGGGGCTCCACATACAAAGAACATAGATTTAAGTAGATTTACAGTAACAGTACATAATTCTAAACATAACAGAAAATATGTAAAAATAAAATATATAACAACTCAGAAAAAAACAAACAGCAATAAATTATATAACACTTTTGAAGATTTTATCTGTAAGAATAAAGAAAAAACTCCTATCTATAACATATCAAGACCATATTGGATTTATGAAAGGGTAGACATTTAGTTTTATATGCTTAGCAGATATTTAAACATAATGTTTATCTCTACATTATATTAGTCTGTAGAAGCATTGCTATTAGACTAGATTTCAGCAAGCCAATTGTCTCCAGTACTTTTTTGCAACTTCTATTGAACCTCTGGCTCTTAATATTCAGATGCAATCCAGTATAAAAGGGAATTTAAGGAATGTTCTTCAACAGAAAATGGATGACTATGTCTGCCTCATTGGCATTTCATGATTGAGAAGACAGACAGGATCCTCTCCGTCATGACTCATTTCTACTAAAGAAGTCAAGTTGTGCTTCGAAGCTGCATGACATCAGTAACACTTTCATTTACCCAATGAGATTTGAGCATTTAATAGATAATAAAATAAATTATGCCAGTTCTCATAAAAAAAGATGCAAGAAATTGTTAATTTATGGAAAAAACATAAGAATAAAACAAAGACGAAACTGAACATGTTAGCCAGACTGAATAATTTTGCATCCCGATTAAAAATATACTTTTGACTGCTTTAGAATTTCCATTACATTTAAACAGCATTAATAATAATAATAATACATTTTATTTATATAGCGCCTTTCCCATGCTCAAGACACTTACAGAATATAATAAAGAACGGCAGAATATACAGTATATAGCATTGTACAAACCAGATAAATAAATAAAGAAGATTAAGACAGTAAATTCTGAAAAAAACAGACAACATAATTGATGGTCTAGCACACACATACAGGTTACATTAGCATCTTGACAGAGAAGTAAACTGAGAGAAAGGTAATAAAGTCAAGTAGAGCTAAAAGCCTTCCTGAACAGATGAGTTTTGAGTTGTTTTTTAAAAGAATTCATGGAGTCAGCTGACCTGATTAATTTTGGTAGGTCATTCCAGAGTCTGGGCGCTATATAGCTGAAGGCCCTGTCACCCATGGAGTGTAGATTAGTGAGGGGCACAACAAGATTACCTTTAGCATTCTTGAATATTTTAAACATTAGAAACAAATAGAAGAAATAACGCAGAAATAAAATTGAGTATTTCTGACAAAGGAGTCACTAACTACTAAGTAACTCACAGAGTAAAATTTTGTCATAAAGTAACAGAAAACAGAAACCTAAGACTATAAACTATGGGCTGCTCTTTAAACGAATCATTTATCATTTTTTCATTTGAAAGGCTAAATTGGAAGATGAACTTTTCAAAGCAAAGTGTTAGCCTCAAACCACAATAATGTAGAGTATCCCAAGAGTTTTACTTCCCTTATTTTGCTTTCAGTTTTAAAGTTCATTACGATAGTCTGAAAAGCCATATTGTCCACTCTGTAAATTGTGCAGTAACCTCATTGGATAAAACAGCTATAACATTAGTCAAGAGCTGCAATTAAGAGCTGTAACTTTAACTCATCCATTCACTTTGTGAACCTACCTATTTTCTTATTCAGTTGCGGGCAGCAGAAGCTTATTTTTGCAATATGACAGCCCAGTACATTCACATACTGACAATGCCTAATTTTTCTGATGTCTAAATTCCTCTATTTTGTCCTATCCTGTTTCATAGAATCACAGAGGAAAAACAGAAGGAACTTTGAAATATTGATTACAATAGAAAATGAGATAAATTTTCATCAGAACAGCCCTTTCAAACCAATAAAGCAAGCCAATCCTATTTGCTTATTTGTTCTGATGTAACAAAGTTAAGTCAAGTTTGTAAAGTCCCCAAAGTACCACTATTTACCACATTATTACTTTATTTCATATGCCTATGTTTGAGTGAAATCTACCCCTACAGAGTTTCAGTGTTTATGTGTTCTTCTGAAGAACTTAAACTAAAACTGGCATCCAGCTTACTAATTCTATTCATAATTTTAAAAACTTTAATCATGTCACTTCTTAGTTTTTGTTTACTTAAAGTGAAAAGGTTTAGCTCTGTCAATCAATCATCATAACTCTTACCTCTCAATCAAGGAATCAGCCTAGTTGTTCTTCTTGAGACTTTCTAGCTCTGTTATGTCAGTCATTCTCCAACCCGCTATATCCTAACACAGGGTCACGGGGTTCTGCTGGAGCCAATCCCAGTCAGCACAGGACACAAGGCAGGAACAAATCCCGGGCAGGGCGCCAACCCACCGCAGGGCACAGACACACCAGGGACAATTTAGGATCACCAATGCACGTAAACCTGCATGTCTTTGGGAGGAAACCCACGCAGATGCGGGGAGAACATGCAAATTTCATGCAGGGAGGACCCAGGAAGTGAACCCGGGTCTCCTAACTGTGAGGCAGCAGCGCTACCACTGCGCCACCGTGCTACACACTCTGTTATGTTTTTATCTGTAATGTAGACATTACAAAAACAAGACATAGCAAACAATACTCCAGATGAGGCCTCACTAGTAGATTAAATACTTTAAGGATAGTTTCCATTGTCTTGGGTTTTTGGATGTCAGTTTGTTTGTTTGTCAATCGCGCAAAAACAACTAAGCTGGTTTTTACAACTTAAAATACAGGCTATGTGTGATATCGTTGAGGTGGGCTGCAGTTATTACATCCTAATTGTTCTATCACATCTACCTATGAATTCTATTCATATTATTATAATTAATGATGAAAGGAGTCCCTTATTATATCACTACTTATGCTCTACTATTTGAAAGGTTAGCACAGGTAATTTTTGGGTAATGAAAGTTCTTAAT
This sequence comes from Erpetoichthys calabaricus, assembly GCF_900747795.2. NCBI lineage: Eukaryota > Metazoa > Chordata > Cladistia > Polypteriformes > Polypteridae > Erpetoichthys > Erpetoichthys calabaricus. Next base: position 46,961,130 of record NC_041407.2, read on the forward strand.
AACTATAGTATCCCACCTTAAAACTAGGTTTTTTAATATTATTAAAAAAATGCATATTGAATCTATTGCCAGCATTGAGGGATCTATGACACACTAGTAATGCTTTCTAGTGAAATCCAAACTTCCTCACTAAGATATAACTCATCAAAGGCTGAAGAAGAAACACATTCTTTACAGTTTTGAAAATCTTTTCCTAAAAGGTTTGTAATCATCTCACCCATATCAATCTCTATAAATTAAACAAGATTCTGTTTCTATATCAGAATTATGTTCCTCTACATATAACTCCATCTTGTTTGTTTTATTCCTGATACTCCTAGCATTATGCAATTTTTAATGTATTACGAACATTACTTTGGCTTTTTATAAGTGGTCGAGAAACACGTTTCTTTCACTATCCTCAAATTAGAAACTTTGTTAAACAGAACCTGCCCAATTTTCCTCACCTCCCACCTACCTCTATGCCGGAAAATTATTGATCAGTCTTGAGGACTTAGACAGCATCTCTGCAATATATAAAACCATTTTACAGTCCCTCCCTTTCAAAGATCTAAGAGGACAGTGGAAAAAGGATCTTTCACTCAACATATCAGAAAAGGAGTGGAAGGTAGCAATGAGGGGAAATCACTCGAGCTCCATATGTGAAAAGCATACAATTATTCAACTCAAAATTATATATCGAGCACATCTGTCTCGCTTAAAATTGTCCAAAATGTTTCCAGGGCAAGATCCAACCTGCGAACGCTGTAATCAAGTTCCAGCCTCACTGAGTCACATGTTTTGGGCCTGCACCAAACTAACATCATTCTGGACCAAAATTTTTAAATACCTTTCAGACAGCCTTGGTGTCACAATCCCTCCTAATCCACTAACAGCTGTGTTTGGTGGGCTCACTGAGAGGCTTAAAGTGGAGAAGGACAAACAAACTGTAATTTCCTTTACTACACTATTGGCACGTAGACTTATCGTTCTCAACTGGAAGAATCCAAACTCTCGTATTCTAAGTCAGTGGGTAACTGATGTTATATATTATTTGAAACTGGAAAAAATCAAATTCTCACTCAGAGGATCTGTGCAGAACTTTTTCAAAACCTGGCAGGATCTAATCAATAACATTTTAGAATAAGCTTTTAAAGCACCGAGGAAGCAGATTCTCTCCACTTTTCTTTTTTTTTTTTCTTCTCCATTTATTTTTATTAACTTATTAATTCATCTATTTACTTATTTTTACTAGTTTTAAGTTTTTCTCTGTTGGCTTACCTCACTTTCTGAGGGGTGGGAGTTGATTTGTTTTTGATTTTATTTTTGTAAAAATGGATTTATTTGTATGGAATGTTGTGCGATTTCAATAAAATCAATCAAAAAAAAAAAGTGGTCGAGAAATTTCAAATTTACCTTTAATAATTGTATTTATACTACTGCCTGTCCCTTTATGTGAAATTCTAAACCTAATCTATACTAAACTCCTTGCCAACATCCATTCACTAGTTTATATAGTACTCGACTTATATGTTTTTCCAGTATATTGGATCCCCTGCGGACCGACTGTATCTTGTCATGGTAAGACTGACACCATCGGTTTCAGGAGTCCCAATGCCCAAAAAAAACTCTGCCTTTCTATCCTGAATTAAGTTTTGAGACATACATGAACTCTTCTAATCCTATCAGTCATACCCAAACTGACATGTGGCACACACAGAACTTCAGAGCAGACCACCTTGTCTTCTCAGCTTAGCATCTATCTTTAAATTCACATTGCAGAACTGGCAGCCTTTTCTTACATATGCCCTTTGTTCCAACATGAACAGTAATAATGACATCTATCCCTGCTATGGCCAAACACTTCCAGGGAGGTCTCTCACCTGTGTACCCAGGAGGCAACACACCATATGAGACCCTCTGTCCCTGGAGAAGACTTGAGTTTCAGTCCCTCAATGAAAGAGTCTCCCACTATTCCCTGTTTCTGGGAGCTAGATTTGAGGTGACCAGATTATGTTCCTCATCCCTGCCTACCACCTCAGAGTTTTAAGAGTCACCATCCACCTCCACCATTCTATATAAACAACTTTTTCTCTATTTCTTTCCTATATTTATTAACATTATGCCATAAAAATGGCATAAAAAATCATAAAACTGCACAAGGACTGTATACTTCTGAAACCTGGATAGCAGGGCAGGAACAAACCCTAGATGGGAATGGTAAGGGAAACTTTATCGTTATGCATTATTTTTTTATATTCTTTTCTATGCAAATAAATTCTTGCCAGTTGTATCCAAGATGGAGACAAGGAAATCACATGATCAGCTGTTGCCAGCTGATCACTCTTGCATTAATTGTATTATCCATACAGTGTAATTCTTATCCAAATAAGGAATATGGTGTGAGATTGATACTATTCTCTTTATCTTGATTAGTGTAGTACTAGGGTGTTGTACCGTGTTAGCCATTATGGATGCAATGAGAAGTCAAGCAAAATGACACCTTTTATTGGCTAACTAAAAAGATTACAAGATGTAATCTTTCAAGGCAACTCAGGCCCCTTCTTCAGGCAACATGTAATGTAAAACGATGTAATGGTCTATACAACTGTGTTTGCAAATTATCTCAACCTTTATCATTTTAAACACTTCCATATTTGTTAACATTTGTCATAGTGAACTCAGGCTATTCGTATGTCTATACTCCCTCAGATCTGTTGAATAAAGGATATCTATTGGAACTATAGACTGGGACGAGTTCATTGCAGAAGTTGCAAGTTTTAGGAGCATGAAAGGAAAAAACATGGAAACACAGAGAGAGAATGGTGAACTCCACAAGGGGACAGAAGATGTGGAAGCACTAACCCATGCCACCACAGTTTTGTATTGCATAAAATTTAGGCGATTAGACCAAGAATAGTTCCAAGACCTTATTCTCAAGAGAACAATGTTATACCACCCAGCAGAATAAGGCAACTTGCAACCCTGGATCGAGGATCAGTGTTGTGATTTGTTGTATAAAGCAACTTAAAATTTTCTTTGTCATTGCAAGAAGAAAGTGTCATAAAATTGTTAAAAACAAATTAGATAGAACTTTATTTGTCCCCGGGGGGAAATTTGGCTTTTTGGAGAAGCTCTTTACACATATAGATAGATAGATAGATAGATAGATAGATAGATAGATAGATAGATAGATAGATAGATAGATAGATAGATAGATAGATAGATAGATAGATAGATAGATAGATAGATAGACAGATAGATAGATAGACAGATAGATAGACAGATAGACAGACAGACAGACAGACAGACAGACAGACAGACAGACAGACAGACATCTGAACAAAGACAAAAATTAAAAAGAAATACATCACAGATAAAGGGTAGTTTAGAAAAGTATACTGAAATAGTGGAATCTCTGAAAATCTTGGCATTGCTTTCCCATTTTTACTTTAGACACTTGAACTTTATGTTTGCTGCTTCCTTTCTTTGTGACTCTTAAAGGGAAGACCCTTATATTTTAATGAAATATGTAGAATTATACAATTAGTCTATGTTAACTGTCATAGTAAGATTAATTATCTCCGTGTAAAAGGTTTGGTGAATGGGTCAAAAATGTCTAATCAAGTGAGATTCAAAATTTGATTCTACGATATTCATAACATAAGAAAAAACTTGATTTTACAATGGTGTTTGTATTTATGTGTGTCCGTGAAAGACCCACCTTGTGCTTGCTGCCCCACTGGCTTTCATTAGAAGACACTGGTGATACCATATCTTACCCGTATCAATGGCATACAAGTCATACCAGTCTTTATCTCGAGAAAATACCTCCAGATAGACAATGTTTTTAGTAAAAACTTCAAGCCTTACCTTTCGTTGCTGAGGTGTTTCCACTTGCACGTTATTGAGCTCTTCCGATTCCTTCATTTCAAATTTATGTCTTTTCATATGTGTCATTAGCTCAACGTCGTTATTCCACGGTGGCATTTGCTGCACACAGGTCTTTCATAGCAAGTGCCAAAAAAATGTAAAAGTACATGCATGCACCATCTAGTGGCTGCGGTTGAGCATGAGCAGAGCAGACTGCTCCACATACACACACACACGTTTAGTTTATATACTGTATGTCTAATATATACAGTATATTGTAAAGAGACAAAGGCACAAGATAAAGGGTCGGGGACACCCAAAGGCAAACCCTATATACTGAAGATACGCAAAAGGCATAAAATAAAACACGTGTTAAAGTGCAAGATCGAAACTTCATAAAATTCAGACAGTCTGCCCAAGATCATGTTGCTTTCTCTTATATTGGATTCTAGGAGGAAGAGGCGGGTCCAGGTGGTCTGACCCTGGAAGTGAAATCAGAGTGGGAGAGGTGTCAATCTTCCCCTTTCCGGAGAAGGGGAAGTTGAAGAGAGAACATTATTAGACAGTATCTCTTTATGTCTTGGTGATAAATTACACTCACCTAAGTCATTAGATTATTCTCCAAGCACACATGTTTGACTATATATATATATATATATATATATATATATATATATATATATATATATATATATCGAGAGGGGGTGCAGTGAGTGTGTACGCCTGATGAGCCCAGAATTAGGGTGAAACACGTGTTGCATACTCTTTGCATTATTTGACAGTAAACTATGCAACATTCTATGATCTGCTTCTCACAACTGAAGAGGGCACCGTGGCGGATGTTTGCTGACTTGCAGACCAACCACAAGCGTTACCTGGTAGGTAACCACCCATACAATCAGATTGTGATTCAGACTGTGAATGTCATGAATGTAATTACCCAGATCTACATGCTGTCAAATAAACTAACCACACGCAGTGGTGCAACATAAAGAGGCTTCGCCACTGACGTCCGAGGTTCAATCCCCGAGAGGGGGTGCAGTGAGCGTGTACGCCTGATGAGTCCAGAATTAGGGCAAAACACGTGTCGCGTACTCTCTGCATTATTTGACAGTAAACTATGCAATATAGAGTATATATATTATATATACACTGTATATATATATATATACATAATTTTTCTTCTTCTTCTTTCGGTTGCTCCTGTTAGGAGTTCCCATAGCAGATCATCTTCTTCCATATCTTTCTGTCCTCTGCATCTTGCTCTGTCACACCCATCATCTGCATGTCCCCTCTCACCACATCCATAAACCTTCTCTTAGGCTTTCCTCCTTTCCTCTTGCCTGGCAGCTCTATCTTTAACATCCTTTTCCCAATATACCCAGCATCTCTCCTTTGCACATGACCAAACCAACACAATCTCGCTTCTTTGACTTTGTCTCCCAACCTTCCAACTTGAGCTGATCCTCTAATGTACTCATTTCTAATCCTATCCTTCCTTGTCAGACCCAGTGCAAATCTTAGCATCTTTAACTCTGCTACCTCCAGCTCTGTCTCCTGCTTTCTGGTCAGTGCCACTATCTCCAACCCATATAACATAGCTGGTCTCACTACCGTCCTGTAGACCTTCCCTTTCACTCTTGCTGATACCCGTCTGTCACAAATTACTCCTGACACTCTTCCCCACCCATTCCACCCTGCCTGCACTCTCTTTTTCACCTCTCTTCTACAATCCCCATTACTCTGTACTGTTGATCCCAAGTATTTAAACTCATCCACCTTCGCCAACTCTACTCCCTGCATCCTTGCCACTCATCTGACCTTCCTCTCATTCACACACATGTATTCTGTCTTGTTCCTAAAGGACCTTCATTCCTCTTCTCTCTAGAGCATATCTCCACCTCTCTAGGGTCTCCTCAACCTGCTCCCTACTATCGCTACAGATCACAATGTCATCAGCAAACATCATACCACGGGGACTCCTGTCTAATCTCGTTTGTTCACCTGTCCATCACCATTGCAAATAAGAAAGGGCTCAGAGCTGATCCCTGATGTAATCCAACCTCTACCTTGCATGCATCCGTCACTCCTACCACAGACCTTACCACAGTCACACTTCCCTCGTACATATCCTGTACAACTCTTATGTACTTCTCTGCCGTTCCCAACTTCCTCATACAATACCACAGCTCCTCTCAAGGCACCCTGTCTTATGCTTCCTCCAGGTCCACAAAGACAATGCAACTCCTTCTGGCCTTCTCTATACTTCTCCATATATAATAACTAGTGCCATAGGTTAGGTCTAATTACAGAAAGAAAATGTCAGATCATCTTCTGTAGACCAGAAGTGCTTGTCTCAAAGGTGTCCTTTGAAATTAGTGCATAGAGAAAGACATTACATGCCACCTGCTAATAAGGGAGCTTCCTGCTTTTTATAAAGAGTAAGTTGTTAAATTAAAATTAATGATGTTCTACAAAATATGCTTAATGCATGTAACATTTAGGACTTTAGAAAAACGCTTTTTTAATTATTACGGTGGCATTAAAGAAGTATGAATTCTCCTGAAGGACACTGTTGAAAATATCCTTAGATTTACAGCTGTTGTAGTATATGTACTTTTTTTTGGCATTTTGCTGTGATATTTTGATTTTTGACACAACTGCAGCAGAAGAATCTCCTAGTAGCTCCAAGGCTGTGTGATTATGTAGAATGCAGCGTGGACAGGTTAACATTTTCTAATCAAGATGATGAGACAAACGCACCTCATAATATACAGGGTAAGATTACATTACTGATAATCCAAGTAGTTTGGGGTTGTCAAGCAGCCAGAGCCTGTCCTGTGATAGACATAAGTCTATCACAGGACAATCTGGTCAGCACAGTCTCATTTATTTACATACATTTACAATCCAACACATCAATTTAATGCCAACAAATGAATCTAATAAGTAAATCTTTGGTATGTGGGAATAAAATCGCAGTGTCCATAAAAACAAATAACTAAAATGACTGTCACAGTTCACTTTCTTCCACGTTTCCTGTGGCAGCAAGCTAGTTTAACTACCAGACCATCTTGGCAACAGTAATAGGTTCCAGCTACTCCTGGAGAATTCCCATATGCTTCCAGGCCAAACAAGATATAGAATCCTTCTAGCATCTCCTGGATCTGTCCCTGGGTCCAAAGTCAACAATGAATGGTAAACACCAAAAGGAGATGTTCAGGAAGGCTATTAACTATATTTCACAAATGACCTCAACTAACTCTTCTTCGATTAGCAGTTCACTTTGAACTTCTCAGCCTAGCAAATATATTATATTCAGGAACACTGTGCAGAAATGTCATTAAGAATACCATACACTTGCTATTTGTTTCTTTCAGAAAAGAGCTCATGAATGTAGGTGAGGATGATGATACTGTAAAGACTGACTGACTGCTAAATCAAAATAATTTTCCTACGACATATCTTCTGTTTACCACTCCAACAGTCCTCTGCAGCTGATTTTGCATTCAGTATTAATCTCAAGTATATGAACACAACTATGAACACACATATGAACAAATGCAAAGTTTGAATGGCACACAGCAATGGCGCCATAACCTCATGCTCTTGTAGTATCTTCCCCAAATACCTGTAGCTTTTACATTCATAAGCTTTTCTCATATCCAAAAACCACATAAAGACAAGATCATCAAATTCTCATGACCCCTCAAGTATTAATATTTGAGTAGTGAGAAAAGTGCTATATAAATGCAAATAATAATAATAATAATTATTATTAATATAATAATTTCTAGTTCTGCCCTATGTCCAGGACAATATCTGCTTGTTTCTCCTGGACCTGAAGTTAAATTTTCAGACAGAGTCTACTTTCAAGGAAATTCATCCATCTGAGTCAGCTCACCACCAAGTGGTAAACAGTTAACAGCTCAGCACCTCTCCTTACCCGAGGTTATAGTCTGAAATCCAATTACATAACTTTGGAGTTGATCAGTGATCGTTGGCTAAAGACACTTTGGTACCAGATGCATTTCTGAGAAATATTATGTTTGCTTATTATAGACAATCCATGACTAACACAGAAATCTAATGATAATTTACCATTCTGAATCAGATTAAGCAGGCTGCTCCTCCTAACACTTAACCTCCAGGTATCCTCTTCATTTCACAGGGGAGCAATGAAGTCTTTCAATAGGAGTGTGGAGAATGCAGGTAGTATCCTTTCAAGCACTAAATCCAGTGTCTGTAAAAAGGCTGTATATTCCAAATAGTTATTAGGCATATACATGAACACTATGTTCAGAGGTTTATAACCATACATATTTTTCTGTCTGAATCGATTTGGGCTTTGTCAGTCATCCTTCCACTAGGCACTCTGGAGCAAGCACCACCATAGTCCTGGCTATAGGAGTGAGTTCGGCCCTACTGCCATTGCTGTTCACTTAAGTTTGTTTAGAATCCTTATAAGACCCTCCTTTATTCTTTGTCATGATCCTCTTTTTAGACCAGCTTGCCACGGGTAACTCTCTCAGGTTGTGAACAACTGGCATTACCTCCTTGAAACCAGGACATTGATGGTCATGAAACAGATGAACTGGGCAACGAGGACACATACAGTAACACAACAAGGGTAGGTTCAAAGGTTTACAGTGCTTTTATTCCATATACAGTTCACCTCAAAAGTGCAGTGCAGTTTCTTATTTGATAAATAAATCAATAAAAATCCATTATAAAAACAGTGTTCATGGTGGAGTTTAAAACCAGCTATAAATAAATAACTGAAATGGTTAAAAATCCAGGTTAAAAACAGTCAGAATGTGTTCTTTTAAAAGCCCACCATGAGCTTCATTGCCTCCTTCTAAAATGTTTCCTCTGCTCACCAGTTATGGTCTTCTCAGTGAGAGGAGACAACCCCTGGCAAGTGCAGTCAACCTTCATATGGTTTGTGTCCCTGCTGCCATCTCTCTGTATTCGTGAGGAACATGTGAGCCTTGCACCCTTCACCCACCACATTTCATCGATGTTCTATTGGACTTACTAGAGTGGTGGGTCACTCCTGTTCTCTAGGTGCTTAGCAGCAGCGGCCCTGCCCCGTGAATGGTTGTAGTTGTAGTGAAAACCAAGAAAAAGCTCAGTTTTGTTTGAGTGCACTTCACTGTTGGTTATGAGAAGATTTTCCAGAAAATGTTTATTTAACAATATTTAATCAAAAGTGCACATTTGGGGCGTTGCGAACATATGACTAAATATGTGTCATTTTGATTATGCAAGATAAATAATCAGAGCTTTTTTAATGGATATTTTGATATTGGGGGTTCCTGTTTTTCATTTTGGGTCCTCATTGGATCAGGAAATTTGTTGTCTCTATTCTCCATGAAAATATGAAATCCTAAGTTATTTCTGTCCATCCTTTTGTCCAAACAACAGGAGGAAAGGGACAGAATAAGCTCTAGAACATGAATTGGCTCTTTCACTTTTCCCAAATTGCACATTTTGGGATGGGCTCCAGCCTTCGATGATCCTGAATTGAATTAAGCAAGTTTGGAAACGTTATGCTATGACACCGAAATAGCAACTGCACTTACGATACAAAGAACAACAATACTTGAAACAGTGGCTGCATTCGGTCGTTTAGTAATTGCAAAGAAATCATTCTGGAAACAAAAGTTGTTTAAAAAGTATTTAAAATATCAAAGAAAATGAGTAATGAGAATATTTCAAACACCAGAAAATGAACCTGGAATTATATATTTTTTAACAAAAGGAACAATTAAACAATGATTTGCAACAGAACCTGCAGACATAGAGAGTCATTGGAAGTAGTGTATGTAAAAATAGAACATCATTGTGTGTACTCGAGCATCTAAAGTCTCAAGGACCAAAAATAACATCCACGAACCAAGAAACATCAAGCATAAGAAGCTGCTGGTGCCAATGACCCTGATAACCAGCTCCTGACTGGGTTCCAAAAGAAACCACCAATGGAGGGTATGGCCTCCTAAAATTTCACAGTCTATGTTTTATTCAGGCTATTCCAACAATCAAGGTAGTGGCTTCAGATGTTGGCATGATAATCCATCCATCCATTATCCAACCTGCTATATCCTAATTGCAGGGTCACGGGGGTCTGCTGGAGCCAATCCCAGCCAACACAGGGCGCAAGGCAGGAAACAAACCCCGGGCAGGGCGCCAACCAACCACAGGGCACACAAACACACACCCACACACCAAGCACACACTAGGGACAATTTAGGATCGCCAACGCACCTAACCTGCATGTCTTTGGACTGTGGGAGGAAACCGGAGCACCCGGAGGAAACCCATGCAGATACGGGGAGAACATGCAAACTCCACGCAGGGAGGGCATGATAATAAAGAAAAAAAGTGGTCAGGTCAGCTCCTGTGTGGTTAACTTACAGTGACAAGCAGTGTTTAATGTGAAATGTCACATCATGTCACAACACTGTTGTCACTTCTCAATGGCTGGCTACATGGATGGGTCAATGTCATCTAACGCCTTTTGACTCAAGCAGCAGTTAGTAGATTATCCACCTGACAGGCCAGGTCATAGCAGCATATTCTTGGTCTCCCATGTGCTCTCACCCCTTCGACAAGACCTGTCATCATGCTGCCTTCAATGGTATTGTGTGGTTGTCTCATCGCATACCCAAAGTGCTTTGCTTATGAGTTTTAATGTAACTCAGCAGTTCATTTTCTGTGCTAGCTAGCTTCTTGTCCAGGGGTCCCCAGCTCCAGTCCTGGAGGGCTACAGTGGCGGTAGGTTTTCATTTCTAACCCTTTTCTTAATTAGTGACCTGTTTTTGCTGCTAATTAACTTCTTTTGAATGAATTTTAATTGACTTGTTCTTTAAGTCTCAGACCCCTTGTTTCTTTTTTCCCTAATTAACAGCCAAACAATAATGATAAAATATGAACCAAAACATGACCAGCAAACTACGTCCATCATACAATATCTGTAAGTAAAGAAAGGTGAAGGTCTCAGGAATGTTGATCTGCTCAGGTCCTTAAAATATTTTAACAGAGTTCTTACAAAAGAGAAAATCAACAATTTCAGAAATGTATGTTATTGCACAATGAGAGCAGCAACAAGCCAAGGAATTAAAGAACGGGTTTACTTAACAACAAGACTCGGCACCTAATTAAGCAACTGGTTAGAGTGAAATTGGCTGGAGTTGACTTAAATTGGTCTGCTGTTGGCTCACTCACTTCACATTTCATTTCTGTTTGGGTCCTATTTAAGGAAAGCAATGAAGCAATTCAGAGGAACGATGAAGAAATTCACTGAAACTAATCTTAAAAAACAAGTCAATTAAAACTAATTCAAAAGATGTTAATTAGCAGCAAAAACAAGTCACTAATTAAGAAAACGGTTAGAATAAAAACCTGCAGCCAATGTAGCCCTCCAGGACAAGAGTTGGGGACCCCTGTTGTAGTCTATAAAAGACTCAGCAACTTTCTGATGCATTTATTTTATAAAGCCTGGATCCCTCTTCATTCTTCAAGATGCAGACCTTGCATTCATACGTCACTACTGGCCAGACCAAGGCTTTCATCAAACACCAGCTTTGTGGTGCTGCTGACTGACTTGTTTTTCTTTGTATATTTCAACTTAACTATCACTGTCATTCCCATGGCCCATCTCAACTTCAGCTCACCTGCAGAGTCAGCATCCTTTGTTACTTCTCCTCCCTGAATGCACAAAAGAGTGCACCTGCTCCAACATGCCTCCATTCACCATGATCGAAAGTTCTTCATCATTACTTTCATTTTGTTGCACTGATCAGTATGACATACTCTTTTGAAGTCCTTTCAACTCAGCACACCAACTCCTGTAGTTATTTTGGCAACATGGACAATAAAACAATGTCAACAGCCTACCCGACATTACTGATGGTCTTCCCACCAATCCCGAAGAATCCTCCAGAGAATCTTTTGAAAAATCATTTGAAGTGTGCAATAATACAAAAGTAAGTTTTGGACTAAATCACCAATAGGAGATTGTACTTTGCACAAATGTGATTCATCTTATTTGAGCATATTACTACCACTCAGGTCACTTTAGAAAGCCAAACCTGGAAGTCGGTGCTTCTTAATCCTCCCCATGATTTCCAGCATCAAAAAACATTCTTTAAGATCATGTTTAATTTACAACTTGCGTGTTTGTGGCTGTACTTTATCTATTAGCATCTTTGAGGATTAACATATCTATGAAATAAATGTAGACCCCAACATTAACTGTTATAGTTCTACTGGAATTTATGTCGCAATGAATGTTGTAATGAAATGCATTGCATTCATCAACACTTGTAGTAGTAAAATGCATTGATACATCATCTACTGGAATGACAAATGGAATGCATATGGCTGTGTTGTATGCCATTTGGTATAGGATTTGTACGGTTAATGCCTGTAATGCACCATCTGTTGGAATGGCAAAGGCAATGAATTTTTTTTTTCTACAAAGGTTTGTGCTGTGCCATCTGTGTGAAGACAGAGACACAGCACCCGGCCAGACACACAGATTAGTTAAGGTGGATTAGTTCTCCAAAATGGAGGTTTCTTATTCCCTTTTAAACGACTAGATGAGCACATAGATATTGGAATAATGCTGGTTTCACTGCTACTCTGTAAACAATCAAGTTCACATTTATTGTTAGTTGTACATAACATTGTTATACAGTACCTGCTTAACCCAATTTAGGGTTGTGCGTTCTGTAGGCAATCCACAGCAGCACTGGGCACAAGACAGAAAACAGCCATGGACATGCATCACAGAGCCTGACTCACACATTGGGAACATTTACAATCACCAAATCACCTAACAGGCAAATCTTTGGGGGTTGCTGGAGGAAGACAAGAACAGCAGGAGGAAAGCCCACATCAACACAGGGAGAAAAGTAAGGAAAAATTCACACAAACAACAACTGGGTGTGCAATTCAACGCCATATCTGTAGGATGTGTAGTAGGAATTATGGTTTTAGACTTCAAACCCTGAGGTTGAGGGATCAAATTCTATTATTAACACTGTGTAACCATAAGCAAAGGGTTTCTTCATTTGCCTTTGCTCGAACTGGAAAAACAAAAAAAACATACATGAAATTTTACGTCACCTGGGATAAAGGTGTCAGCCAAGTAAGCGAATCAGTGGTACCACACTTGTACAATGACATTCTGTTGCAAGAAGTGCCTGATAATATTATGTGGTTAATATCCAGGAGATGAAATGAAAGGCTGAAGACGTGGCTGGGGGTGCTCTGAGGTCAAAATAAGAAAGGCATAACAATCACAATGTCAAAACCAAAGAGCGAGAGCAAAATTAAGAGTCAGTGAAGAAAAAAAACAGGGTCGAAGTCACGATAAAGACAAACATAATACTAGCCTACTCAAAAAGAAAACTAATATTAGGAAGGTTTTTTATTGCAGAAAATATTCACTGAGCAATATCGACTCACACCGTATAGCGCTATACTTTATTTACAGTTAGGTCCATAAATATTTGGACAGACACAACTTTTTTCTAATTTTGGTTCTGTACATTACCACAATGAATTTTAAATGAAACAACTCAGATGCAGTTGAAGTGCAGACTTTCAGCTTTAATTCAGTGGGGTGAACAAAACGATTGCATAAAAATGTGAGGCAACTAAAGCATTTTTTTTTAACACAATCCCTTCATTTCAGGATCTCAAAAGTAATTGGACAAATTAAATAACTGGAAATAAAATGTTCATTTCTAATACTTAGTTGAAAACCCTTTGCTGGCAATGACAGCCTGAAGTCTTGAACTCATGGACATCACCAGATGCTGGGCTTCCTCCTTTTTAATGCTCTGCCAGGCCTTTACTGCAGCGGCTTTCAGTTGCTGTTTGTTTGTGGGCCTTTCTGTCCGAAGTTTAGTCTTCAACAAGTAGTTGCATCTGAGTTGTTTCATTTAAAATTCATTGTGGTAATGTACAGTACCAAAATTAGAAAAAAAGTTGTCTCTGTCCAAATATTTACGAACCTAACTGTATACTTGAAGTCTGCCACAGATCACGGTGGCCATGACATGTGATTAGGAAGGGTGAACAAAAGTCATCTTGTCAAGAAATAAAATAAGTAAATAAATGAATGACACAAAATGAAACAAGGAAAAGATTAAACATTACAAAATAACATATATTACACACCCAAAAATGGAAAAGAATATTTATAGGATAGGATATTATAAAAGATATTTCTTAATCTATAATAATAAAAGGCAAAGCCCTCACTGACTGACTCACTCACTGACTGACTCACTCATCACTAATTCTCCAACTTCCCGTGTAGGTGGAAGGCTGAAATTTGGCAGGCTCATTCCTTACAGCTTACTTACAAAAGTTAGGCAGGTTTCATTTCGAAATTCAAAGCGTAATGGTCATAAATGGAACATATTTTTTGTCCATACACTGTAATGGAGGAGGCGGAGTCACGTATCGCGTCATCACGCCTCCTACGTAATCACGTGAACTAAAAACAAGGAAGAGATTTACAGCACGAGTCACACGCGGGAACGAAGGTAAATGACGTTAATTTTTGACTGTCTTTTAATACTGTGTAAGCATACATATTAACACATGTGCAATTAAACGTGTGCATTTACGGGGTGATTTCTCAGGCTTAAAAGCTCACCTTTTATCAAACGCGGGAACAAAGGTAACTGACGTTGTTCACTGTCTTTTAATACTGTGTAACCATACATATTCAAACATGTGCAATTAAACGTGTGCATTTACGGGGTGATTTCTCAGGCTTAAAAGCTCGCCTTTTACTAAAAAGGTAAATGCAAAACTATTTTCAATCAGTTTATTGAAACGCTCCCGTTAAGGATTGTAATAACATATTCGCGAGATAAAAGAACGAAGTAGGGGGAAATGGAGGAACAGCCGCAAACAGCGAAGAGCAAAAAATTAATTAAACAATTGAGAACGGAGCGAGTTAAGCATACAAGCATGTTCATAAGGGAAACAAAGCACGGTGTAAAACGTAAGTTTTAATTAAGTTTATAGAAACGCTCCCGCTGTGGATTGCAATAACATATTTGCGAGATAAAAGTTTAATGAGAAGACACGAGGTATAAACGAACCACACGCCGTGGCGCAACGTTAGGGGCAACAGTTTCAACCATTCAACCAATCTGCTTCTCGCAACTGAAAGACGGCACATGGCGGATGTTAGCCGACTTGCTGACCGCAACGTTAGGGGCTTCAACTATGGCGCTGACGCCATATCTCAGTGCCAACACTTTGCAGACTGTACTTAAAAGACACGCCCTCCTCACTGGACAGTTAAAAATACCAATCAAACTAACGATGACATCAAGTATTACCCAATCAAAAGTAGGAAAGGAGGCATCTTCATAAAATGCGTGTGGGATGATTTGCATGAGATGCTGCTTTAAAAAAAAAATGATAAAAAAAATACGGGATAAATCCCGTCCAGTATTGATTCAAAACAGGACGCGCAATTTCATTCTCAAACGCGGCACAATTCCGTATTTTAAAGGACGGGTGGCAACCCTACAGTGCCAGGTAACCACCCATACAATCACATTGTGATTCAGACTAGGAATGCAATGAATGTAATTACCCCGATCTACATACAAGGCGAAAGTCTTGCAACATTCAAAGATGATGGTTTGGGATAAGTACACCATACAACATAAAAGAGCTTATGAAGCCTTGAACCGAAAAAAGCAAGATCTCAGAGATCATAAAAAAAAAAAATAGGAGGTAATGTCGTTTTACTCGCTGTACATTTTAGTCAAACATTACCAGTTATTCCACGAGGGAGACCAGCAGATGAACTCAACGCGTGTTTAAAATCCATGCTTCTCCCACGCTCGGTTATATGTCGCGTGTTCTCCGGTAGGTGCACCAAAAAATGTATACATTTAAGCATGTAATGGGCAAACAAAAAATGAGGTATACCCGAAGGCACTGCAGTAGTACTTAATGTAAGTTTACTTCTTAAATGTTAATGTTTTACTGTTTAATAATTTATACGCTTCTTATATGTTGTTCAAATTCTTTTATCAAAATACCAGTGACAGCGCAATGCACGATAACATGGAGTGAATACACCATACGCATCCGCCCACGGCTGCCCTGCTGTGCGCAGATAGGAGTTGATTCTACAATAAAATAAAATAAACATAAAAAGAGTAAAACAATCATCACCCATAAAGCGTGTGTGTGTGTATATATATGTATATATATATATGTTGATATGTGGATGTGTATATGTATATATCACCCATAAAGCGGATAGTAGACGTGACGTACTATATGTGTACCACATTTCAAGTCAATAGGTGAAACGGTTTGCGAGCTACAGCTCATTTAAAATCCTGGACAGACACACAAATTGCCACGGTAGCAAATTACAGAAGAAGATTTTACTGTTTAATAATTTATATTTATATGAAATGTGCTTCTTATATATTACTTCATATTCTCATATGATAATGATGTTAATGTTTATATTGATTTCTGTGTTATTAAAACTGCATGTATGTGTGTATATGTATATTATATATATATATATATATATATATATACATACTAGCAAAATACCCGCGCTTCGCAGCGGAGAAGTACTGTGTTAAAGAGGTTATGAAAAAAAAAGGAAACATTTTAAAAATAACGTAACATGATTGTCAATGAAAGCCCGTTTCAGTCAGTAAGTCTTATGTGTGTGTTTATGTATGTGTGTATATATATGTAGATGTGTATATAAATGTTTATGTGTGTGTGTATATTATATATATATATATATATATATATATATATATATATATATATATATATATAAGACAGCAACAGTTATAACAATGACAACACTATTACATTGACAATCATGTTACGTTATTTTTAAAATGTTTCCTTTTTTTTTCATAACCTCTTTAAC
Organism: Erpetoichthys calabaricus; assembly: GCF_900747795.2. NCBI lineage: Eukaryota > Metazoa > Chordata > Cladistia > Polypteriformes > Polypteridae > Erpetoichthys > Erpetoichthys calabaricus. The sequence goes on from NC_041407.2 coordinate 46,977,934, forward strand.
ACACTACTTCTCCGCTGCGAAGCGCGGGTATTTTGCTAGTTAACAAATAAAATCCACACAATCACTACACATTCCTTGCATGTCTACCACAGTAGTAAAATACCGATAAACGACAATGAACGCAAACATCAAATAATAAATAAAATGTCAGAAGAGATAGATAGATAGATAGATAGATAGATAGATAGATAGATAGATAGATAGATAGATAGATAGATAGATAGATAGATAGATAGATAGATAGATAGATAGGATACTGTAATGGAGGAGGCGGAGTCGCGTATCGCGTCATCACGCCTCCTATGTAATCACGTGAACTGAAAACAAGGAAGAGCCCCAAAGAGCGCTGAAGAAAACATTCATTACACAATTGAGAAGGCACAAGAGAGCGGCTCACGTGAACTGACTGAATGCAGCACGAGTGATCACTTCAATACTGCGGAAACAAAGCACGGTATCAAACGTAAGTTTAAATTAAGTTTATAGAAACGCTACCGCTGCCGTTTGCAATACCATATTCGCGAGATACAAGTTTAATGAGAAACGCTCCCGCTGCCGTTTGCATACCATATTCGCGAGATACAAGTTTAATGAGAAGACACGAGGTATAAACAAGACTTTGGATGACTTTGTAACGGATTAAAAATTGCTGTAGTGAGAAACTTTTAAGTGCCGGGTCTTAGCTAACATTAAATAAAGCCGTGGACATCGCAATATCGACTGAACGCAGCACGTCGGAAACAAAGCACCGTGTAAACCTAAAGTTTAAATTAAGTTCATAGACGTACAAAAGGTTGCCATTGATTTGAGGCAAGATTGCTTTTCTCCTGTACAACTATATGTTGCATTCTCAACAGTGTGCTTGCACGGCTTGGTCATATTACAACCAGAGTGCTGAACTGATAACGTGGTATACAAACAGAACTATAACACTCGTAATAAACGAACAAAAAAACAGCGGAGAACCCATGGATTAAATAAAAAGGCTGCTTTCGTTGGCGAAGCAACGATAAAGGAAGACCTTATATGGCGTTCGTTTATAAAACAGCGGAGAGGCTGTGTGAAGGCAGCTTCACAAAAAAACAGATCCTTAACAAATTGTTATTGGTATATTTTCCCTCAATTTAAAAAGGTTTTCTTTTCTTCTTAATAAAAATTTAAAAGCAGTACTTCGCGGGGATATAGAGATAGATAGATGTAGATATGTATATTTTATATATATATATATATATATATATATATATTTGCAGCTGGAGATCCACGAAGGGAGAAAAAACGAATCACGTATCATAAAATAGTTTTTTATTCCTGAGCTTTCAACCCCTATCAGGGGTCTTCATCAGAGGATAATGCTTAGACTTACAAGAATCAAACATTCATTAATCGGAGTCTACACAGCAGACGCCAAAGGAATCAGCATACAATCGACTTAAATCAGAACCCCCACCCCACCTGGCATTCACTCCCTTATCACCATAATGTGTCAGAAGGCACTGCACGCACCCTGACCAAGTGGGGCATCAGAATAGCACATAAACCCACGAACAATCTGTGCACGGTCCTGTTTAATGTCAAAAACAAGAAATCGACAGCCGAAACACGAAACGCGGTTTATAGTATTCCATGCAATTCTTGCTCAGCGGTATACATAGGACAAACGTCAAAAAGAATCTCAACACGTGTACAGGAACATCGCAACGCCGTCAGAAGAAAGGACGCACTATCTTTGATATATGCACATACTAAATCGACAGGACACACATTCAACTGGGACAACGTAAAAGTAAAATTTAAGGCCAGTACTAAAAGTGCCAGAGAGTTGGCCGAGTCGTGGCAATCAGATGAAAACGCCATCAACAGACACTTGGACATAAATCCAGCATATGCCAACTTAAGAAGGACGTGCACACAATAATTAAACTATACAACCCCCCCCCCCCCCCACCCCGATCATACTGACTTAGTCACCTCCACCCACCCCCCACTGAATGTGTTGCTATATATTGCCTTTGATTCTTGTAAGTCTAAGCATTATCCTCTGATGAAGACCCCTGATAGGGGTTGAAAGCTCAGGAATAAAAAACTATTTTATGATATGTGATTTGTTTTTTCTCCCTTCGTGGATCTCCAGCTGCAAATATGCAAACTGTATCACAGACCTTCTCTTCCATATATATGTAGATATGTGTATATGTAGATATGTATATATATGTTTATGTATATATATGTTTACATAACCTCTTCAACACACTACTTCTCTGCTGCGAAGCGCAGGTATTTTGCTAGTAGATATATATAAGACGACACATTTGTCATACTATAAATGGACCAGATGAATGAGTTCTACAATCATATCAACACAATATTCCCCGCAATCCAGTTCACAATGGAAAAAGAAATGAACCGACACATCAGCTTCCTGGACATCTACATCAAAAGAAATAATGACGCCACCCTGACCACAAGTGTTTACCGCAAAGAATGCTACGCAGACAAGATTTTACACTTCACTAGCAACCACCCGGTATCTCATATAAGGAGCTGTGTGAAAACCCTATTCAGACGAGTCCACACTCATTGTAATACTAAGGAAACAAAAATTAATGAGACGCTATGTCTTCCACCTTTTCACCTCAAACGCATACTCAAAAACATTCATTAATCGGAGCTTACACAGGAGACGCCACAGAACTCGGCAAACAATCGACTTAAATCAGAACCCCCACCCCACCTGGCACTCACTCCCTCATCACCACAAGGTGTCAGAAGGTACAGCGCGCATCCTGACCAAGTGGGGCGTCAGAATAGCACACAAACCCACGAACAATCTGCGCACAGTCCTCTTTAATGTCAAAAACAAGAAATCGACAGCAGAAACACGAAACCCAGTTTATAGTATCCCATGCAATTCTTGCTCAGCGGTATACATAGGACAAACTTCAAAAAGAATCTCAACACGTGTGCAGGAACATCGCAACGCCGTCAGAAGAAAGGACGCAGTATCATTGATCTATGCACATACTAAATCGACAGGACACACATTCAACTGGGACAATGTAAAAGTAAAATTTAAGGCCAGTACTAAAAGTGCCAGAGAGTTGGCTGAGTCTTGGCTATCAAATGAAAACGCCATCAACAGACACTTGGACATAAATCCAGCATATGCTAACTTAAGAAGAACATGTACATAATAAATAAACTATAGAACCCCCCCCCCCCCCCCCCACCCTTAATGTGTTGCTATATATTGCCTTTGATTCTTGTAAGTCTAAGCATTATCCTCTGATGAAGACCCCTGGTAGGGGTTGAAAGCTCAGGAATAAAAACTACTTTATGATACGTGATTCATTTTTTTCTCCCTTTATGGATCTCCAGCTGCAAATATGCAAACCGTATCACAGACCTTCTCTTCCAGATATATATATATATATATATATATATATATATAGAGGTATATATATTATATATATATATATATTTATATATGACATAGAAAATTTTGAGACAAGACTATTGCCAAGAGATTTTTTTCAAGTCCCGCCCGCTTCTCAACCAATTCCAGTTAACGGCCCATGCTCACAGTCCTCTCAACTCTCATTCGTGTGAATGCTTTTGTCAGACAGTTCCTGCACTCTCTCAGCTCTTTTAAATTTTTACGTTTTCCTCAAAGTTCCCAATTAAAGACGACTTATTATATCTAAACTTTATTGAAGAATTTTATCACGAAGGGTTATGAACAGAAGAAATGAGTACACAGGCAATCCTAGCACCAAGAAACGATGAAGTCAAACGAATAAACTGTTGATCGGTTACACAGCAAATTGGTTACATGCGTATCAATAGACTATGCTGAAACAGTTGGTGGTGATGGTGCGGAAGATGAAAACATCAACTTACAATATCCCGTAGAATATTTACAACCGTCAACGCCGTCCGGTCGTCCCACCGGCCGAATTACTGTTGAAAGAAGGATGTATCGTAATGTTATTGCACAAATAACATACGAGTGATAAGATTTGCAATAGGACAAGATTAGTTGTTTTCAAAATTGGTCAAACAATTCTGACATGTAATATTGTAACAGGCGACAAGAAAGGTAATGTAGTACATCTTACGTGGTTAACATTAGACACCAAAGGAGATCTTGATATACCATTCGTATTAAAATGTTTACAGTTTCCATTAGAATAGCTTTTCCTATGACAATTAACAAATCACAGGGACAAACAGTCGAAAAAGTCAGTTTATTTATTAGAGAGAAAGAAATGATATTCACTCACGGGCAGTTATACGTTGCGTTGTCACGATGCAAGTCCAAACACGGAATCAAAATTCAATGCGATATCGACGAAAAGTTAATTCCAAATATTGTTTTTACTGCGGTTTTACAGTAAAAATGTAAGTTTAAAAAGTATTTGCGTGTTAATTTCAAAGCCAAACATAACTAAAACGTATAATGCAACAAATGATGAAACTCAATGAAAATACAGGGGTTGTGAATTTGTGATCAAAACCAGTGAGTTGTGTGCCCAGTCTTAACAGCAACAACCAAAGCTTACCTGTTAACATGATTACATTTTGCCTGAGCTGCCTTCAAAGCTTACACATTGTAATCTAGTCAGTTAGCCAATAGAAAGTGCCATTTTATTTCATCTCTCAATGCAGGAAATATTCCAGGAGCTTTGCAGAAAGTAATGGTGTTAATGTAGTCTGTTATTCGAACCCAAGTATACAAATCTACATATTACAGAACAGATCTGTTAAGGTTAGACCACTGAGTTCTTGCACACAACAGACTAACTTACTGGCGTCAAGGACAGCAGTACACATCAAACTTTTATATAAATATATTAAAAAAAATTACTGCAAGCCTGCCAGCTGGGATCTAGTCACACAGCTTTTACGGACGGAAAAACATGGGCCTTGGTAAGGGGAAAAACAAGCAAAGTCAACTCTCTCACTGTATACACCCAACCACTTACTGTATGACATTTGAGTAAGTTGAATGCTGTTGATTCAGTGGCAGTAAGGCCCTGCTTCCAGACGCAGGCCCGCCAAGAGGAAGCAGGCAGCCAAGCAGTGCTTCATCAATGAGTCAACTGTTAACTAACAAAACAGGATTATGTCCGTTAGAATATCAGACCACCATTTTAGCAAACACACTTGTGAAACTCCTGTTATTAAGGTGCCCACTGTTTGCAGATGTTGTGGTTCCTGAGAGGTATGGCAGTCACATGCTGCCCCGATGTCCTGCTATTTTTAGGCATCAACCAGCACAGTCACTTTGGTCTCCATCCTTAGCAGAATTAGCTCAGATGGCTTCCATACAGGGCAGGCAATTTAGTGCACAGTAATGTTATTCTGTAACTTCAACCCCAGTCTCATTCATAGACTTGTGATACCTCAGAAAGAGGACCAACAATGTTGACAGAGTAATTCAAAACAATAAACAAAAATAAAACTTGTAACAGCTGTCAAGTGTGTTTGGTGTCATTGTTTGGCTACACCTTTTCATCATTACCGTCAAGAATCTGAACAGGAATTAGAAACCTATGAAATACCTGGAAAGGAAGCACCAACAAAAGTTAAAAGGGGAGCTGCTGAGCATCCCTAAAAAGGTGAAGATGAACAAGGGAGGGGAGGAGAGAGGAAGTCGTGGATATCAGGGGGAAAATAACACCCCGTACAGGAAAATGCAGGTGATCTCAGGTTCATTTTTGGAAGGCAGACGGTCTGGGCAATGAAACAGTAGCATTTTAATTTTTATGGGGAGCATGGGAGAGGGCCTGATACCTGCATGAGGAGGTTGTGGGGGATAGATGTTTTTCAGTATTAAGGCAGTACTTGGCGTAAGCCTTGCAATAACTCATTAAAAAAAAAAAAAAAAAAAAAAAAAAACTCCACTTATGCACATTCAAAGGATCATTTTTCTTATTCTTCGTTAATCCTTTATGTATTATTGTTATTTGTATATTCATGTTCTATCACTGGAGTATCCAGTCTTGTAATCCATTGAAGTGAGGAGAGTACTGCAGCTTGGGGCTGGTGTGAATGGCCAATTTGTTCACAATACTAACTTTATTTCAGCTTCTGTTGGTGTGCTCTGTACTTGTGTGGATAGCAAGGTAGTCATTTGCGGTGTGGATCATTTATTCATATTGTTTTTCTTTTTGATGCCCAATCTTTCCGGTAGTGTAATCATGCCATCCTGGTGTGGGAAAAGAGTACTAAGGAGCAGTACAAACTTTAGTGGATACTAGCATGTTAACTTTAAAAAGGCAGGCTGACCCGGTGCAGTAGTCTGGATTCAACTCATGGTTTCAGATATGGTGACATCTGCCTTCATTTGGGCAAAGTCAGAAGGGGGCCCAATGCAATTATTCCACACTTTTTTTTTTTTTTTAAAAGAATGAAATCTTACCATTCTCCCTCAGTGTTGTAGTTTACCACAGATAAAAAATTTTGATCTCATGTCTTCATGAAGATAAAAACGCATGATACAACTCAAGCCATTGTTGACTAATGCAGTACATCAGCAAATGATGCAAAAAACATCCATCTGGGGGGTGGGGCGTTGTTATGTTAATCAGATCATATAATGCACAAGTCGATTATCCAGGTGTTTGCTCACAACTTGCAAAACACAGGCATCTATTGATAAAATACTGTTAAAAGGTACTTCAGGAAACACAAAATACATTTCCATAATTGAGGATGTGCCTCTCCCACTTTTTCATTGGTCAAGAGTTCCGTTGTCAGTTCAAAACCACAATCCCATGTGAATTCAGGTTTCATTCAAATTCCAGGACTTTTAGTGACTTTTCCAGTACCAACCAGCACAAGACTCAAGGACCACTTTACACTCTGGTTGTGAATATTCACAGCAAAATGACATCAGCTTAATACAAACATGTCTGAACTCAAAACACATGGCCTATTTTTAATTTTGACCGTTTACAAAAACTGATGCTACCCAGAGTAACAGCACAATTATGCATTATTTAGGCCATTCAAGGCAGGGCCGCTACATTTTAAAAACAGATGCAACACTTTCTGGACAATGAATACGCCGTTATACATGTGGTGTGCATAGAGGTGGCTCGGGTCCGTGTTTTGGTGTATGGAAGCGAAAGATACAAATAGGTCATGGAAAAAAGCAGGTTTTGTTTGAGCACCATTTATGATTGAAACACTTTAAATTGCACATATAAAGACACTTCGCTGTGTTTGGGTTCTAGCTGCCCCATAACTATTAGGCAAATAATTACCTTAAAAACTAATGTCATATTTTAAGTAGTAAGTTGTTGTGAGTGAAAAGCATGAGGTTTACCTTTGGAAGGGCATCCAAGCACACTATATGACACTCTACGACCTCGCTGTCACGAGGAAAAACTTCCTGAAAAAGGTTACCCACAACTTGTGATAGACGAGCATTATCCATACATTTAACACCCAGAGCATTTCAGACATTCAATTTTAGTCAGGTATGAAGACAAAGATGGCGATATAGTATAAGCATCACTAGCCAAACAGGCTGCCTGGATAACCGACATGTGGATTATGGGACAGCAGTAATGTTAGTTTTTTTCTTCCATGAACATTTTTTTGTATCATTTGCCATTGTATAGCATTGATAGAATACACGCTGATGGTGATCAAACATTTTTTTAATCTTTTCATTCTCCATTACTTTTTTTCTTGCTAGTCAGAACAAAACACATGAGTAAAGCAATATAATTGTTAGGTGGAATGTTACTTGTTCTCCTTTCATCTTGGGTTCACACCCTTCCACGCTCAGATTCTGCTAAAATTGCCCAGAAATTACTTTGTGCTTAAAACTACCAGTCTGTGCTGCTTACCCTACGGTTAACCTGCACATTCTGATACTGGCATTCTTATCATCCCACCATGCACCTCTTGGACTTCCTTTCAAACCCAGCTTCAACAGAAATCTTACCACTTGTATTTAATCCTTTAAATTCAGTCAAGTCTGATGTAGTAGCAGTTGTTCCATCTAAGGTGGTAAATGTGCTTAATTATTCCTCAACAATCCTCAACCTCCCAGAACAAAACACACATTTTTTTTTTTTTTACTTCTGGGAAATAAATTCAATAAACTACGCAACTGAACACAGAATGCAATCTAACAAGTTGAGAAGCAATCTGCAAAAACTTTTAAGGGATGGTTAATAGTATGTAGAATCTGATATATTATTAGAAGCACTAGAACAGAATACAGGCTGGGCAGATACATTAAATTTACATTTACTTAACTGTATGTGACAGATTAAAGTATTCCAATTAAAGTAGACTTTATGAGAAGGACCTGGGAGTCATAGTGGACTTGTCACTGTCCACATCCAAATAGATTACAAGTGCAATCAAGTAAGCAAAATAAGATGTGTGTGTAAGCCAAGGGAGGTTATGCTTAAGTTATATAACACACTGGCGAGGCAGTTTTGGCATCCATTTTACGGGGGGCCGGGATAGAAGACAGTACTAGAAAAAGTCTAGAGAAGAACTAGGCTGATTCCCGGGCCAAGAGGCAACAATTTCTGCAACAAGAATATGGGGAAAAACCTGGAAACTTGTCAAGGGCGGATTCTGCACAAATATTACAAGGTTTTTCATCAGGTAATGAGCCCTGACACAGGGAATGAATGTACAAGCTTAAGTTGAATGGCCATTTCTTACCATAACTGTTCTAATGTTCCAATGCTGGGATGTGTAACCAGTGTGGATCCAGAACTATCAGCCTCTGCTCAGGATAGACACAGATAAAGTTAGAAATGCATTTTGCACTGTCAAATTCATGCTTACATTAGTTTCATCTTAATTATCAAAACTCATGAAAACAGTATGCTAAACTTTTGAAATGTACCAATATGTTTGTCTAAAAAAAAGACTAGTTTGTATCGAGACATTTCTCTAAAAAAAGGACTGGTTATAGGGAATTCAATGCAACAGATACTCCTCTCCAGTGAGAAAACAAATCATAATTTGTTCAAGATTATGAAAGCAGCAAACCAGATGTGAAAATGACCTTCAATCACTGTGCTTATGAAGGATTACCCATGAACAGAACTCTAACATAGTTTACTGTAAATAAAGTATGTCATAGACATGTCACTTTTTCCTGTCTGATTAAGGATCAAGTATTAGGAAATGCCAATAATCATAAAGACTTACAATTATTCCTGCTTTCCATTACCAAATTCCTCTAAATGCAGTTAAGGTTTATGATGGACAGAGTCTACCCTAGGAGAATCAGGTACTAGGCAGGAACCAATCATTTGTACAACACTGCTAAATAGTGAAAAATTAGAAAAAAAGCCAAACAAAAATGTAGAAAGAAAATAAATGTACCACTGTTCCCAGCTCAACTAAACAATGGGTTGATATTTTTTTCTCAAATGTGTAGTCAACCAGATCTGTGGGAAAAGGATATCTAGCAAAAATAAAACATACGTTTAAGGTAATTATACTGTGTGTTGGTGGCCCCTGATGAAGTCTGACATACTGAAACACCAAAAGTATCTTTCAGGTAAAGTAATGCTAGATTTGAAGGGATTTTCAAATTACAAATAGACATAATTTATCAGTTTAAATTAAAACTCCAGATATTTATATAAAAAAAATCACTTCAGGGAAGACAATTATAGGTTTTCTATAGAACACAAAAAATAAACTGTAGTGCCAGCTAAGATCTGTA